>NW_027069571.1:1308672-1330304 GCF_002906115.3 Quercus suber
AAAAAAAAAAAAAAAAAAAAAAATACAGATCAAAATCTTAACTATTATATGATATATGTACATGGATCACTTATTTTCTGGACATAATGTATTTCCACTTATTCATATTAATTTTAAAAGAGTATGGAATAGAGATGAGATTTATGCGCTCTTTGGATTAATTTATTTTATATATATATTTATTTTGTGAAAGTAAAGTTATACTTTTATAATAAAATAAAATAAAAAAGCTTTAAATATATTTTTGGAAGACAAACTTGAAAATTTTATATTGTATATAAATAAATAGAGCTAGAAGCTAATAAAGAAAAGCTAATCCAAACTTGCTATAGCTTTGTATTTTATTTTTTTAATAATTTATTCTCTCGCTTCACGTCAATCTCACATTAGACTCTCTCTCTCTTCTCCTCTGACGCTCTTCCTTCTTTACCTCCTCCATTCAACAAATCATCAAATTCATCAAGTTCAAAACCATATCATCAAACCCATATATAAATTTATACGAATCATCAAAGAAGAAGAAGAAGAAGCGGTCAAGAAGAAAAAGAGCAGCGGCTACAGGCTACAGTAGTAGCACAAGAAGAAGCAGCGGCTACAGCAGTAGCACAAGAAGAAGCAGCGATAGCGCACAGCAGATGAAGGAAACGGAGGTCCTGCCTTGGAGGTTTGCCTTTGTGGTGGCCATGTGAGCTTCGGCCATGACCATAGAGGCCCAGCCACGGAGGTTTTGTGGTCGTCAGGAGAGAAGAGAGCTGAGAAATGAGAGAGAACATAAAGAGAGAAGAGAGATAATAGAGGCTATGAGAACAAATAAAGTTAAAAATAATAATAATAAATAATTATTTAAATAAAAAGGGTATATAATAGTTAATAGATAATCTGTGAGTGTTTTGTAAGAATAATGGTCTAAAATAATAAAAGTAGATTTTTATGTTAATATAAAATGAAATATTAAAACTAACTGACGTGAATGCTTGCATAAGTGAGAGTGTATGCAAATAAAAGTGAGCAAAATGTCTTCAAAGGAAGTCTTAAAATTTCATGAAGAAATTTAAAATGGCATAGAAACGCATAATTGTTATCTGAAATGGAAAAAGGAAACTCATGAAATGAAAATGGTGCGAAAGTACAGTACTTTCTCAAAGGGGGATAAGTAGTGGTGGTGAGCTTGTGAACTACGCCGAGAGCTTCAAGGGCTAGCCAAGCATTTGGGTGAAGACCTATGGCTGCACCTGTGGCTCTTAGCCCTTCTGATTTCTCCAACACCAATGCTTTAACCCCTACTCTCTTCAAGGCTATTGCTGTTGCCAAACCCGCTATACCTGCCCCTACTATCACCACATCATGCACCTCCATCTCTCTCTCTCTCTCTCTCACAAATAATCTCAAGCATGAATGAAAATGGGGGGTCTGAGCGTTCTATATATATATATATATATATACACCAATTCTTTTAGAAATTTCAAAGACAAGTTCAAAACATTATTTGTGTTGGACCAGCACCCTTTTACAGAAAATGTATTTGCGTGTAGAAGGTACTGGTCATAAATGACTAGTCAAAAATGTTGGACGGTTGTGCAAAAGATAAAGACAATCTGATAATGTGTTCAATTCTTACACGAAGGAAAAATATATATATATATATATGAAGACACACTTACATCAAAGCATAGCTATAAAATTAGTTATAATTTAAGATTATAATTTTACTCAATAATATAAACATTATTACGTATTTTAAAAATTTAACTGTTAAATTGTATGTTCTTTACGTTCTTAATACATATGTTAAATTTTGTTTTTATCAGATATTATTACTATATGATCTATAAATTTATATTTTAAGATTTTAAAGTACAAAAATTTACTTACTCAAAAAAAAAAAGTACAAAAATTTACAATTTAAATAGATTATTGATGACATAACTATTGATTTTTAATTTTTTAGAAATTTTGTAATTATGAAGGATATAAGAAAAATATATAATCTAACGGTTGATTTGTTAAAATTCACCTCCAATAAAAATATATTGAGAAATGTTTTAGTATTATATATATATATATGTATATATAAACTTATGTTGCATCAATCAAAAAAAGAAAAAAAAAAACTTATATTTTAACTTTCAACCCTTCACATTAAAGAAAAACTTTGATTAAGAAATTCAAAACAAAGGAGAGGCTGCACATGTGAGAAACCTCTCGTTTTTGTTTTGTTTTGTTTTTTGTTTTTTTTTTTTTTTTGTTATTTCACTGTATTCGTGCATGGAAACTTGGCAAGTCAGAACTGAATGGCAGATTGTTCACTAAAGCTGTACGTCAACCATTTGATATTTTTTCTGCTGAAAAAAAAAAAAAATCCTTTTGACATTTTGACTACACATACTATGGAAACTGGAAAGGGTACAATCAATAAAAAAAAAGCCATTTCCTTTGAATTTGTTCAAATGAATAAGAGGCATTAGAGCATCTCCGGCCTTGGAGGAGTGGACTGTTATATTTACTTTTTAACTACTTATTTTTTCAAATATATTTATCAATAGATTTTCTATCATTTCTATATCTTATTTAAATATTATTTAATTCATTAATTCATTATTTTTTATTTAATCTTTCTTTATTCTTTTTTATTCATTCTCAACAACTATATATTTAAAAATCTCCCAATAGATACAGATTTTAAAATTGTGAGTGGTCTTTTTTTTTTTTTTTTTTTTTTTTTTTTTTAAATGGATCTCCTGAATCTCATGAGACAACAATATAGTGAGTTGTTAGTGTTTATTGTAATTTGAAAATTATCAAATTTATGTTATTCTTGTGCAAGTTTTTTTTTTTTTTTTTTTTTTTTTTTTTTTTTTTTTTTAATTCTATGTATTTTGAAATTTATGGTGGGCCTTTTGTGATTTTGGGCTGGACTATCTCCTGCCGTATTGTGGCCCAGGTGTCCTGAATTAAAGAGTCGGGTCCGGCCCAGTTGCAACTAACTTTGGTTCGGCTTATGCACGAACTATGCCCCATTTGCTGAAACTTTAGTCACATGCCCTTGTAAGGCTATAAATGAACCAAGCCATTCATAAACAACTCGAGCTTGGCTCGATAAAAAGTTTGTTCATGTTTGTTTGTTTATAAACAAGCCAATGTTAAGCTTTAGTTTTAGGCTTGTTTAATAAACGAGCCGAGCCTGAGTAAAAAATATTGTTCATGAACAAACTCATGAACACCAAGGCTCGATACAAAAGTAACAAAACAAGTTGAGCCTAGACTTATTTATGAGTTTGATAATAAAATTGATATGACCTTGACAAGTAAACTCATATCTTTCTAAAACTTTAACTAATTATAAGTTGAGACCACTTGTCCAAAATAAATAGGCTAGATAATAAACTTGATATAGGCTTGATAATATACGTATGTTAGATCTCAAGCTCAAAAGCATGATATTGAGCTTGAGTTTGGGCTTGATATTGAGCTTGAGCTTGGCTTGACTAATGAATCAAGCTAAGCCAAGCCGAGCTCAAGTTTTTATACTTTATAACGAGCTCAAGCTTGAACATTATTTGTAGGCTTGTATCAAGCTTAAGCCAAGCTTGAATATTCTATTTTTACTGTCGAGTCGAGCTTGAACATTCACTACTCGACAAAGCTCGGCTCGTTTACAGCCCTTTGCCCCTGGCAGGCAAAGTTGCTATAGAGAAGCCACGGTAGATAAAGGCAATACAACAATGATAATAGAATACATTATAGTTGAGTGGAAGCAAGTAAGAAATCTTTAATTAAAGCAAGGGAAAAGAACACGTTATGAATACAATAGTAAAGACGATAGCAATAATTGATAAAAGGAGACAATTAGTTTGCCACGTCTAATCCTATCACGGGACTAAGGCCAAGGAGTAAACCATTTCCTCAATGTGGGTAACTTCACAGGATGATCTTGCCACGAAAATTACCCGCTCTGAGGGAACGGTCTTGAATGGCTTATGCCCAAAAGAATCCTTTTGTCTCTAATAAAGAGTAGGCCTGTAAAGGAAGAGAAGAGATTAGCCTATCGGTGCATGCCTACCATTCTATGCTTTTTGTTTTTTTTGTTATTTCTAATTCTTTTCCCTTCTCTTTTCTTTTCTCAGTGCTTCCCTATCTAGTAATGTTGTGATTCTCTCTTAGTGATTACTATTGTCATGATGGTGATTCCCCCTACTGCGCATGGCAAGGGTCCTTTATATATTGCTTGCCGTGACTGGTTTTTACCACTTTAGTCCTTAACCACCTTTGTTTGGTCTGAGTGTCCTTGCCGACCCCCACTGGTTTGTCAGTTGCCCAGCCACTACTTACCCATGCTGGCTGCCATTTCCCATCACCAAACAAAGAATGTTATTTTGTTTGTTTGTTCATCGTGGCATTCTTATCCGCTACAGTGTGGGTATTCTCTCTTCCTATCCCTCATGGCATGCACCTAGTGGTTCTAGTTCATCCTTGCTTCTTTTGGGTAGTATGCCATACTAGCAGGACATTTCTCCTAAAAGAACCTGAGCCAGAACTTCAGAATAGGCTTTCCCCTTTCCCCACTACTAGACCATACGCTCTCTTACCTCTGACCTATGACCCACTACTTCCTGTATTGGTTGGGTACAAGCTGGTGATGTCTGGGCCCTGTGCGTGCTCCACTTCTGAGTGCGTCCAAAACTTGTTTGCTGCTTATATGTCTGTTGTGGTCTGGAGGCTCATCTGTGCGTTCTACCGCTCATCCTTGACCTATTATGGCGTGAACTACTTTCTGACTTCTATTCCTTACCACTTGCTTTACTCCAAGGTTTGGGCCTTGCCTCGGTCATGGGTTTTTCCTTCTTGAGCCCATTCTTTGCTCTTTCTGCAATCCTGCTGCCATTTTCTGCCATACCTTTTTGTTGTTCCTGTCGTGGTGTTATTTGACCTATGCCCATTGGGCTTCTTTGGGTCTGCTGCTTATTCTTCTTCTAATGACTTAATGTGGTCATTGGTTTCATAATCATGTCACTTTGGGGCTTTTCTTGGCCCATGTCATCGTTTATGGGTTCTTTTGTCCAATTTCTTTCTTCTTGAGCATCCTTGACCCATTTACTTTCCTTGCCCATAGTGTTGGGCTTCTTCCTGCTACTGGGCTTCCAAAAATGAGCATCAACAAAATTTATCAAATCTATCTTAGTCTTGAAATTTATTGAATTTATGCAATTTAGATTGAATTTATCTCATTAAATTTTCTCTAAAAATATTTATTAATTTTACCTTTTTAGCAAGATAGATGGTAATAAATTTGCCCATAGTTTAGCCCGGCATTCTATTAATGTTGATCACTATGTAGTGTGGATAAAGGATGTTCCACTACATAGCCAAAACTTCTTTAAGATAATAAAAACCTTTCAAGGTCTTCTTTCTCAAAAAAAAAAAAAAAAAAAAAGAAAAAAAAAAGAAAAAGAAAAAGGAACTCTTTGCTTACCATTATTGCTTTTATTGCGTATTTTGTAAGTTTAGATTATTGTAACTATTTCTTTTATACTAAAATTTCTTTTGGGGGTAATTACCCCCAAAATGGTTTTGTTTTTTAAAAAGTTATTCAAAAGTTTTTCACTTCATCACCAAATTTTTAAGTACTTTTATTGTCTTTATTGCTTTTGAATTGTGGTGACATACTTGCAGTTGATTTTTATTGTTGTTACACCATCTGGTTGATTGCTAACTCCGGCTTTAAGCAACATTTTTTTAGTATTTATGCTTTGTACTTTCTTTTTGGGTTCTCATGTAGAACTTCCTTTTTACCCCTAGTAAGACATTTTTCCTTTTTTGAGAATCTAGTAAGGTATTTTTTCAAGAATCAATTGTACTAGTAGAGAAGAATTTTTTTTAATTTGAAGATTGCATTCATTTTTATGATGACTATCCAAATTGCGGTTCAATTAATCACATTTCTGGAGTCAATCAATGGGTACAGAAACTACCAGTGATAATGAACTAGTAATAAATTGAAAAGTATATTTTTTTCAAATTAATTTCATGACACGCTAATTAGGCCTTTGTATGTGTGTATATATATATAATTAAAAAATAAAAACAAAAATAAAAAGAAGAAAAAAGAAAGCAGTTAAATATGAAAGGTAGGGCTTGGCAGGAATTGGAAATGGAATGTACTCAATGAAGTTTCCTTCACATGCTTCCCAACTATTTTCAATCGGGAAAGACTAAACAGCCTTCCATCCCTTACCTTTCCAACTTTCTTTTCTTTTCTCTCAATCAAACACAAACATATTGGTTTGTTGTCCAATCTTCAATCTACGTTTCGATCGGGTCCCTTTGTTTTTTGTTCCTCAATAAAGTACATATTATTCAGGAACAATATATATATATATATATAGGGAATAAATATCTTTTTTTTTTTTTTTAATAATTATCCTTTAAAAAAATTTAAAATTTGTTGTTAATATATTTAATTAATCTAATAATAAATAATTTTAGTTTCCGAAGCTTGGCGTAGCCAAGTGGTTGATGTAAGTTAACTCACCCACCTAAAGCGGTTCTATTCTTGTTGAAAACATAACCAATTTTGGAGTCTTTGTTTAATAAGGCTTATTTATGTGTACTATGCAAAGTTTTTTTTAGTTAAATGAGGAGGGAAAATGTTCAATTTTCAGTAATAAAATTGCCAAAATACTTTTCCCCTAGCCCACAAAAATTGCTAACCAATCCCCTAACCCGTTAGTTTCAATTTCTAAAGTTAGTTTCTTTCGTTTGTATTGTTAGTTTGTTTTAAAAAAATTTAAAATAAAGTTGGTTACTACTAGGGATTGAACCCCTAAAGAAAATGGTTATTATTAGTTACTCCAGTAGTATACTCCCTCTTTCTCTCATAGGGGTGAATCCCATTCACCATGGAGCCCACCTCCATGTGAGAAGAAGGGAGTAAAAATTTAAAATAAAGTTGTTTACTACCAGGGATCGAACCTCTAAAGAAAATGGTTATTATTGGTTACTCTAGTAGTATACTCCCTCTTTCTCTCATAGGTGTGGATCCCATTCACCATGGAGCACATCTCCATGTGAGAAGAAGGGAGTATACTCCCAGACTAACTAATAAATTTCTTAAAGGAAAAGTTATTCATTTAAGAAGTGACCAATAAACTACTGCAAGACATGTTTACTAAAATTGGAAAATAAATCTATTTATTCTAACACTTATAGATATTTCAAGTTAAAAAAATAAAAAGCATACATTTTTTTCTATACTTTTCAAAAATTGATATTTACAACAATGAGGATGGTGAATCTGAACATTAAACATCTTCTTTAGAGACATCAAAAGTGTCAATTAGCATACCTCGATAAAAAAAAATGTATATTTTTCATTTTATTATAATTATAATTAATATAATTTTAGTTTTTTTTTATTGTAATTAATCTACTCTCAAAATAAAATTGTATTATTTTCCAAAATTTTGAAATTATGTTTTTGTTTATGTAGTCATGTCATTTACTTGAACGATCAACTATGTTATCCAAATATTTTTTAAGTTAAGGTTAGTGCCTTTTTTTTTTTTTTGGATAAAAGGTTAGATTAGTGACCTTTTAAATTTAATATAGTATTTCAAAATCTCTCTCTTTCTCTTCTCCAACGCATGCACTTTGCTCCCTCTTAACCTTCTTGTTGTTGCTGCCACCATCACCCAAGTGCCAACCCATCATAGTTGCGCTGGCCACATTTCACGCAAGACCATCATTGCCTAACTGGGCCACTAGAACAGCCGCTTCCCAGTAAATAAATTATTATATAGCTTTGTTTGGTTGCCTGGAAAATGAAGAAAAATAAATTAGTATATAGTGAAAGTTCGAAAATGTGTTGAAAATACAAGAGCAATTTAGACCCCCCCAATTAAACTAACGGTTCGATAGATTTTACACTAACTTAAGACTAAGTGCGGAATAGTGTAAAAGCAAGCGGATAAACAAATAAGCTACTCTAATCCATAAACTAAGCAACACAGCCGTATAATGGAATAAACAAGAGTGGGGAAGAAGGATGCAAACACAGAAAACACCGAGACGTGTTCTCGAAGAGGAAATCGAAGAACTCGTCGAAAAACCTCTCCGCCGCCCTTCAAGCGGAAATCGATCCACTAGACAATCAGTTGGGATACATGGGTTAGCAAGAGACCCTCCAAGCCTAATCTACCCGATGTATCTAAGCCCTCTAAGCTCCTACTCCAACAAGGCTTCTCGGATCCGTGTCTTATCTAGCACCCCGGATCCCGCAACAAGCTCCATGTTACATCTGCCATTCCAGGCTTCTTCTAATACTTCCCAGCCGCACCAAAATGTCACACAGTACTCTTAGAGGGTGTGGTAAGTGTTTGGGCTATCAACCTCTTAATGGTGTAGAAATGGAGAGGGAAGGGTTGAGAAGATACCACAAGCAAGTGTATAGAGAAAGGTGAGGATGACAATCTCTAATTCACAATGTGTTTGGTTAGGGTTTTTCTCTCTGAAACATTCCTCAACAATTGAGGGTAAAGAGGGTATATATAGGATAGACACAGAAAGTGTGAGTCATTCAGTACAGGCTGGCAGAACAGATAGCTTCGCAAGTGTCTCGCGGGAAGGCCTTACCTGCGAGATACTCGCGAGACACAGCTATCTCCACCTGGCCTGACTCTTCGCATTCCAGCATGTGTCGAGCATATGTTTCACTTCGCGGGAAGCTAGGTCGCGACATACCCGCGAGAATTCTTCAGCCTCCAAATACTTGAGTCACAACCCTTACAACAAATCTCACAATATATACAGGGTATAAACGATTGATAATAATTACAATCAAATTTGGCACGGAATAAAAGCTAACAAAATACATAGTTGTAAATAACAATTTTACATATAGCTACTTTTTTCTTTTCTTTTCTTTTCTTTTTTATTGATTTCTTGGTGCTGAATTTGGTTTCTTTTTGGTGCGCCTTTTTTTTTTTTTTTTTTAATTTGTTGATTTTGGGCTTGCAGGGTTGATTGAAATCATTTGTTGGGTATTTTTGCATTATGGGGTTTATGGGTTGTTTTGATCATTTGAAAAAGAAAGCTATGAGAGTTTTGGGTTGTTTAATACCACATCCAATTTTTTTAGAGTGCGATGAAAAAAAAAAAAAAAAAGGCAAATCTAATACTGGAAGGGGACAGGAAGAAATAAAATTAATTATTGTAAAATGGAAAATTCCATATGATTTGCAATTTTTTTAATTTATTAAATTATCGTTTAGGGAGGGTTTTTGTTTGATAATGTTAGGTTCTAAGGTCTTAGGATTTTATGTATTTAGAACTCTAATTTGTAATGTTGGCAAACCATGATCAAAACATTGTATTTAGTTTTATTTAGACTTGCTCAAAGTTGGTTTAATATTGTAAAGTTGGAATCGAGTGGCTGCAGAAGTACTTGGGACTCTCGGCCTGGCTCGATCGATCGAAGAATAGACTCGATCGATCGAAAATCGCACAGATTGAATTTTCTGCAGAATTTCCAACTCAGCCCTACTTCATTAAACGTTTAGGGTTTTATGTTTTTACCCTAGGTATATAAATAAAACCCTAGCCACGTTTTTGAAGGTTGTCCATATTGTATTGTTGCTCATACATTGCTGTTTTGTGTGAATCTCGTGTGAGATCTTTGAGGAGCTTTCCTTTACACAAAACTTAGGGTTTTCATGGTGGAGATTATTTCAACATCTTGAAGATCATTACTGTTGCAACCATTGGAGATTAAAAGAAAAGCAAGCGGGGAGCTTGTAGCTAATTGAGGAATTCAAGAAAGAAGTAGTCCGTGGATTCGGAGCCTGCGCGTGGTCGTGTCAGGAAGTTCTACTGGTGGTAGCATTAGGAAGTCGAGCGGGGAGCTTGTAGTCCTTTTGTACGAACTTCAATTCTTTCATAGTGAATTCAGGTTAGCCTTGAGGATCGGTGGGTCAAATCCTCCCCAGGTTTTTACCGTGTGGTTTCCTGGGTGATCATATCTTGTGTTATTTATTTTCCGCTGCATTATATCTTGATATGATTATTTGGATTGTTTTAACCTAGAATTGCTTAATTTGACTAAGTAACAACTTGGCTAATTAATCTAGGCTACGCAATCTGTGTGTTTTAAGGGGTCTAAATTCCTGACAGATAAGCATGCATGAGTGCACTAATTCACCTTATAAAAGCCTAGAGCCTTTTCTGTTGTTGTAAGGCCATTCATATTGGCTTGAGGATGAGTACACTATATGTATGATATTATGAGTGTTTAATTTTGTCTTTCAATAAGTTATTAATTATTTTCATTCTCCCCCCCCCCCCTCCCCCCAAAACATGGTATTGGGCTGTGATTTATGCTCAAAATACAAGCTTAGTTTTTACTTAATCATAATATTTTAACCTATTGGAAACTAAAGGAGAAGTTTATATCACAAAGGATTGACATTTTTTGGATATATTGCTTGTATGTTCATCATTCTTTGATATTCTTTCCTACATTATTTTGAAACATTATTAACTTGAGGCAAAATACTCTGTGCTGAGTACTCTAGGTGACTGCATTTCATATGCTGTGAAATCCAAGATCCTAGAACTTTGATACTAAAAGAATTTACATAATGAAGAGACATCTTACTAGGAAAGGGTGGGGAAACCTGTATAACATTAGTCAACTTAAAGTGATTAGCCTAAGACTGAAATTTGCAAGATTGTGAAGGGAATGTGTAATCAAGAAGCAAGATTGCTAGACGGTGGAGGGAATGTGTAGTCATGAAGCAAGATCCAGTGTGGAACTATCATGTTAATTTGACCTTGTAATCAAAATGTATATTTCAATAGAAGTCTTGTCATTATGGCATTGTAATCAAAATGTATATGTTAATAAAATTTTGTTCTTTTTGGATTAAATTTTTTTCTTGTCTACTTCTTGGATCAAATTTTGATTGTAATACAATATCAAAATTGTTCAACTTGAAGCAGTTGCTTTATTGTTGGTGACGCCTTATGAATTTATAGTCATGTGAAGACTCATATTCCTTTGGTTTTTCGTTTCTTTAAATCAACTATAAAATAGGAAAAATCGGTTATACACCAGTACATACTAGTTGGAGTGATTTAAGAGCTTCGACTGTTTATGTTAAAGTGCATCTATACATGTCTATGTTTGCATGGAGTAGCGGCATAAATATTCCTTCGTTTTTCCAACAACCAAACAAAGCTTATAAATAATAAAAAAATCCGAGAGAGAGAAAACTTATTGGGCATTGGCTGTGAGAATGTCTTAGTCTAGCCATGTTGGGCTAGTGTGAGACGTGGCTTGGTGCATGGGTGATGGTGGCAGTAGTAACTGTGCGATTGAGGGAGAGCGAAGCATAGCATTGGCGAAAATAGAGAGATTTTGAACTATTTAGAATTATATGGGTTTGCTGAGTTAACTGAATGTTTAACCACAGTTGAGTCAAGTGTTTTAGATTTTAATTGAAGTGGCAAGTCTTTCTTTTTGCAGATCTCTAAAATAGTAGTATGACGCAAATTATTTGACACTGAAGTTGACATTTTTTCACTCTCTTCCACATTTCTTGAATTTGATGCAATCTTAAGCTTTTTACTAATGTCCTCAAATTGCTAAATAAATTTTTATACAAATATCAATATCATGATCTTTAACTCTTGCCCAGTGTGATTTAATTCTTGAAGTATCTCAGTAAAATCTCGTTCATGGACATTACACTTGAAACAACCATCTAGCTAATTCCTCAACATACTTCCAAAAGTGAACTTTTTTTCTAACCATAAATCTTTTTCCTATAATAAATACATAACGAATATAACATGATTAGAATTGAATATATCAAATCCTAATTTCTTTTAGACTTTTACTATTCAATCCATCGACAGCTTATTAGCAAATTACGAGTATTTATATTGTATAATATATATATATATATATATATATAATTTGATTCAATAGAATGAAAAATTAAATCATAATTAAAATAAGGAAGATGCATATATAGATAATAGATGAAAGAGATTTAAAAATAAAAATAAAAGAGTAAAATGTTTATTGCATTTACAGTGGTGTTGGATGCATGAGTCAAAGCCTTAGGGGAAATTATACTTTACCATCTTTGCACCAAATTACACTTTATACCATGAACTATTCAAATACACACTTTACATCCTAAACTATCACACTTTGCACCCTGGTGTTACTTTTGCTATTATATTAAACAGAATGCTACTTGTAGGGACATGAGGTCGATGACTAGTATTGGCCCACTCCCATGGGGATAAACCCAGACTAGTATCCATAATATATAGAAATAGGATCAGTACTTGGGGATAACTTGTCATTATTGGACTGGGCTCGGCCTGATGTCAACAAATGGGCTAGGGACAACCAAAGACTCTATAGTCAAATATGGGGGCGGTAACCGAACGTTGTTAGTGCCTTGGGGGAATTTGCTACCGAGCGTTATTTGGTGTTTGCTGCAAGTTTCAAGAGAATCTTTAGAGTGAATTAATTTACGAGGGATTCTGGGTAGAAGTGGGGGCCATGTGGGAAAAGATGGAGAAATAATCATTTAGGTCCCCACTGTTGGGGTTTATGCCCTAAAATCCAATTGGTTTGCATGTCATGAATAATTAAGTTGTTTAATTATATGAGACTATCTATTTATGAACTAATGGGACATTATCTTAGTCCATGAGATGCATAGTATATGATTTATGTGAAAAGTCACAGAAGATGTAAAACACAAGTTCTTTATACACTCCGAATTTTAGTTCGTAGTCAGTGATGAAATTGGGGATTTCATCTGCGAAGACTATAACATATCAACTAAGATGATTTGTCTTGATCATGGAAGTGGAGACTTTTAGTTGATATGTTGATATGGTTTAAGAGTTAAGACATATTGAACTGGACCGCTGTGAGATTTATTATTCTCCTAGTGACTGTCAAATGAATAATAAATCTCATGACTTCTATTTACATCAACTCGAAATCCTGAGAGAATAATGGACCTGATCATGAAATGTAGGTTGCTCTGATATATCAAGAGTAAGATCTATAAGTTATGGTCAAAATCTCAGTATGTTGGGTAACTGCATCTAGTGTTGATGTAACATATATTCTCAAGATGGAATTCATAATCTCTTAACGGAGATATAAAATATTTCCCTGAGATAAGTTTAATGGGTTTGGTTATTCAGAGTATTGGGCCCAACCACTTTAGTAAAGAATTACTAAAGTATATATATATGGAATTGGATTTCATAAATATATATTGAATAACATAAATGATTAAACCGGGTACTCAAGGATTAAGATGTAGTAATCTACAAAGTGGCAGTCAACATTCATGATTTTGTATTACTATGAATATTTTAATGAAGGAGTTGAATATATAATAAAGTCTCGGGATATAATTTATAGATGAGGCCTAGAGTGCAACTATATTTATATAGTTGTATTAAATATAGGTAATGGTAACTTTGGACTTGTCAAGAGTTGACAGAAAAGCCCAAGGCCCATTGGAGCTAGAGTCTTGTTGGTCCCTTTTGGTCCTACTCCAAGCCACATACTAGAGCCTAATTAGAATGGCCCAAAAGGCTAGCCCAATTAGATAATCAGTTGTATATAAGGAGAGTAATATACAGAATTTCATTAAGGCTTTTTCATGTGACTTTTCATTAAGTCTTTTCATGAGAATTCTCATAAGGAATGAAATGGTTTGTATGTGAGTGTTGGACACTCTTTATTCTCTCCTTAGAAACTGATTGAGAGACCACACATCTGGGGTATCAAGTGGAATTAGAGTGAAGATTAAAAGTCTCCCAAGAACTTCTGATCTTCGGTTTTGAATTTCACCGCACCAAGGTACGCTCTTTTCTACTCTAATTCTAAAATTTACATAGTGCATGTTATAGATTGAGAATGAAGTAGATCTATTATTGTTTCCACTGCGTACATACTTATTTCCAATAATTGGTATCAGAGCCAGGTCTTCAATTTCCAATCTGTTTAACATGTTTTGTGAGTTTTAAAATTAGAGATGATAGTTTCATATTATTAGAAGATTATGTTTTAATTTTCTGCATGTTGTTGAAACTATGATTTGATAAATATTGAAATTGATGTTATGATGTTGTTTAAATTTAAATTTAAGTACGTTAAATTGAGTTTTTAGGCTATAGCATCAATAGAATTCAGTTTTGACATTAATCTCTGTCTGTAATGTTCATATGTTGAATGTTTGTTCATGAGAAACGAAGAAAACTGCCTTAGAAAATTTTTGAAAATTCGAGTTTCGCGATTTTCGATCGATCGATGATTGATTTTCGATTGCTAGTCGATCGATTGAATTTGTTTTTCGATCGATCAAGAGACAATCGAATAACAATCGCACTAGTCAGGAGGTCAAGTTCGAATTTTTTAATTTTTTCGATCGATCGAGGGGTATATTCAATCGATCGAAAGAAGGAAAATCAGAATTTTTTCTAAATCTTTTCACAATAAAGAAAGAGCAATGTGATGTGTGATTAGGTTACACATGGTTCTAACTAAAAGACCTAAAGAGATCAAAGGTATTAGTTTAATAGAACTCTTAGTCCTAAATAGTTTGGGACTTGTCTTTTAAGAAACATTCTAATGAGATTAGAATTGTTGAGTGATTGAAAGTTCTTAATTTATTTTAATTAGAAGTTTTAATGAGATTAAAGGTATATAGTTTCTAATGAGATTAGAATACTTTATCTAGTAAATTAAGGATAGAGTTCTATATAACTAATTTTTGATTCATTAGTGTTTAAGGAATCCTAAATAGTTTAGGACTTCCATTTTAGTTAGTGATTCTAATGAGATTAGAGTCTTAGTTAAGTGCAAGGTTATTAGTTGTGATGGGATCATAATTATTTAAGAAAAACCCAAATAATGAGTGGGAGTGCTGAAATCACCCTTTTGTTAAGTTTATTGTAATGTGAGTAGGTACCTTGTCTTGACTTCAAGTCTTGCATTCCATGCGGAGGGTATTTATTTCACGGATTACAAGGTTAAACTTCTTTGTGATAGCGTGAATATTCGTTACACTATTGTGACGTGACATAGTTACATCACATTGAATTTAAACAATTAAACACATTTGATGTATAGGGTCAAAATTGTAATTAGATTATAATGATTTCATCTCAATCTACTTGTTTTAAAATTTCTAGTGGGAGAGAGATACAAGAGTTGGATCTCACGGCCTCCATTGTTGGTTCATAGTAGTGTGGAATATATACTTTGTCTTTGCCTCGAGCTTAGCATTCCATGCGGAGAGTATTTATTTCATGGTCCTACAAGATTGAATTTCTTGGGTTATAGTGGTTTGATCAAACA
The DNA here is from genome assembly GCF_002906115.3 of Quercus suber. Taxonomy (NCBI): domain Eukaryota; kingdom Viridiplantae; phylum Streptophyta; class Magnoliopsida; order Fagales; family Fagaceae; genus Quercus; species Quercus suber. The sequence continues at coordinate 1,324,070 of NW_027069571.1, forward strand.
CCTTGTCTTAGCTTCGAGCTTTGCATTCCATGCGAAGGGTGTTTTGTATCATGGTACTACAAAATAAGCTTGTTAAAGGGATGAAATGTGGCTACACATGATTCTAGACAATTGTGTACACTAGACTAAGTTTGATAGTATCCTCTATGCTGAGTTCTTGCTATTATTACTTAGAGGCCAAAGGAAAAGCGGCAAATTATTTTTGTTTGGTAAGAGTTACCATGATAGCATTAATAATGAGAATAATTCTCGTCTGATCATAGTGATTGGTATTCAGTCTATGCTGAGGAATATCAATTACGAGATTAGGTTATCGTTGCACCTAGTATAGTATGTTTTTGGGTTTCATATTATATGGTTATGGATGCAAAATATAATGTCCCTGTAATTATGTTCATAGTCTCAAAATAAAGTTGTCATAAATTTTGTCCTCTAGCTATTAGTTTAGTTGAATCACATTAACTAAGAAATAATTTTGGACATGGTGCTTAAAGGAGTTGAAGTACATAATTATGTTTCGATTTAGCATTGTCATAATTTCCTATACATGCTGCATTGATGGAAGATAGCTTATGATATGATCATAGTTTCCATTGTAATGCTAAAATGTTTCATTGGCTTCTATCTCAATTGTGCTACAGCATGAGATGCAAGAGTTAGTACTAGATTTAGACTTTATACTAAGTCTAAATGAGATGTTTTGGTATGAAATATCATGCTACTGGACGATATTCGATATAAGTCATATTGAGTGCCAAGAAAAGCTAAAGGAGTTCCAATTCTACATCATTATAAGAATTGGAATTCTTGGATGTAGAGATTAAATGTTAATCTCATATGGATATGATCCACAAGTTCTTGTTAGAATCATTTGATCAATTTAGATTGTTTTGAAAATAAATTCTATTTATATTATCTGAATAGATGAGTGAGTTCTATGCAACGAAAGACGTCCTAAAAGCTAAGGCTAGGATCAATGTGATTTAATTCAAATTCTTAGCCTAAACTGAAAGGTAATGGTCATAAGAAGAAGAATTATAATACCAAACAGTTGGGCAAACAAGTTGCCCTAGTAGTTGCCAAAAGGAAATTAAACTCAAAAGTATGACCAAAGGAAAGTGTTTCTGGTTTGGTTAAATTAAGCTTTGTCCATGATTGTTTTCTAGATGGAAATTCACATGTTTTACCTTTTAAAGAGAAAGTTTTCATCCTTTGGTATTGTATGTTTTGGCACTTATGTCTAAATCTTATTGATCTAAATGGTATTCAATATTGGTGAAAGATGGGCTTTTAGAACCATTATTTTGTTAAGTTCCTAATCTATGAATTCTATTTAGAGGATAATATGATCTAGGACTCCTTTATGGTAAAGGAATATAGTATTAATGACTTCTTTAAGTCAGTGCATACATGAAGGAGGAATAAGACTCTTTTAGAAATAGTAAAGTACATGATAAGTATTTCCATTTGCTTATTTCTTTTGGAGATATACTCTAATAATTATTATACATTTTCTAAAATTGATTTGAAAAGTTTGTTCCTATGACATTTATCAAATTGTGGATTGGGTGAAAACCTAGTATATGATACTTCCACTTTTGGAAATGTCCAGCACTTATGCTAGAAAGAAAGTCTGACAAATTGAAATCAAAAGGTAGAAAATGTGTGTTTATGATGGGTATCCAAAAGAAATTGCATAAGATTATTTTAGTGGTCATAAAGTTCTTACAAGATGTTTGTAAAGTAGAAATATAAAGTTCTTGATGATGACTATGTGAATAATCTTAAAGAAATGTTCTAGAAGAAAATGTCAGAATTTTTTGTAAGACAACTATAAAATATATTTAGAAATGAGATGATTGTATTAGATACACCACAAAATATTATTATATTTATATATAGCTAGTACACCGGTACAATATCGTAGTGGGAGGATTGTAAATTCATACTTTTAGGATAAACTTTTGTAGTTATTCCACAAGGATATGAATTTGATCCTCGGTCCTACGTAAAGGCAATAGATGATATGAATATGGATTACTGGATCAAGGTTATGTGAATAAAATTAAATTCTATTTAAAGTCTATAACTTGTAGAGGCGCATAATGGCATTAAGCCTATTGTTTTCAAATAAGTCTACAAGGAAATGAGATTGATAGATTTGAAGGTGCAAACCTTCAAAGTCAAGACTAGTGGTGAAAAAATTTATTCAGAAAGAAAGGGTTCGATTATGAAAAGATTTTTTCACTAATAGTCAAGTTTGACTCTATCTAGATTCTCTTATTCATTATATTTCATTTGGATGAAATATGGCAATGGATATCAAGAAAGCTTTTTTTAGTAGCAATATTGAGGAAGACATTTATATGATGTACCTAGACTTGTTCATAGCAGAGAACCAGTGGTGATTAGCATGCAAGTTGCTTAAAGTCCATTTATGGACTAACGCAAGTATCTAGGTCATAAATATCATCTTTGATCAAGCAATCAAATTATTTGATTTTGATCAAATATTTAAAAGACTTAAGTGTGTAAAGCTATATAGAATAATAAATCTCTTAATGTATGTTGATAACTTTCTAATCATTCAGAATGATGTAGAATTGTTGTCATCAATAGAATTTTTGGTTGTCTAATCTAGTTTGATATAAAGTACTTGGGAAAGTCTAGTTACATCCTAAGAATTATAACTTTGTTAAAATTCAAAAATTAGGATGTTGGGTCTATCTCAAACTGCTTAAATAGATTAGATTCTAGCCAAGTATAGCATGAAATACTTTAAGAAATGATTCTTTCATTTTAAGTTTGAAGTTCCTTTATATAGGACTATAGTCCTAAGACATATAAAAGGAAGAGCATATTAAGACGGTTCCTTATTTCATATTAAAAGGAAGTCTTTATGCTATGCTATATACTAAGCTAAGTATCTATTTTGTGGTGGGCATGGTAAGCAAATATCAATTGAATCAAAGGTCACTTAATTTAGTGGGAGTAAAGCATATACTCAACTATCTTAGGAGAATGAGGGATTATATGCTTGTCCACAAAAGTGAAGTTTTGATGTTTATTGGATGTACAAATACTGACTTATAGTTTGATTGAGATTTATGAAGTTAGACTTCAAGATATGTGTTCATCCTAGGTGGTGAAGATACACATTAAGCGTAAGTATCATCTCATTAGAGAGATATAAGTACGTGAGAAGTAATAGTAGAAAAAGATAATTTATGTAATAAATCTGACTAAAACTTGTTTCCAAACCTTGCTTTAGAGTGACTATTAGTTATTCTAAAGGGAGATAAGTGTCGGATATATGGTAAATTATCTTTGAGGGCAAGTGGAAGATTGTTGGGGTTTATGCCCTAAAATTCAATTAATTTGCATGTCATGAATAATTAAGTTGTTTAATTATATGAGACTATCTATTTATGAACTAATGGGACATTATCTTAGTCCATGAGATGCATAGTATGTGATTTATGTGAAAAGTCACAGAAGATGTAAATTATAAGTTCTTTGTAAACTCAGAATTTTAGTTCGTAGTCGGTGATGAAATTGTGCATTTCATCTGCGAAGACTATAACATATCAACTAAGATGATTTGTCTTGATCATGGAAATAGAGACTTCTAGTTGATATGTTGATATGTTTTAAGATTTAAGACATATTGAACTTGTTAGGTTCTAAACGTTTAGAACAATTTGCAAATCGTGAACACAAACTTGTCTAGATATAGATCTTAGAGTCTATAGGTTTTATTAGATAATGCTCAAGGTGATTCAAGTCAAGATTTAAGAACATACAAGCTATAGGAAGAAGTCTTCATATTCTGCCTGGTTCGATCAATCGAAGAACAGACTCGATCGATCGAAAATCGTATCTATAGAATTTTAAGTCGACCCAAACAGTAGCTTAAGCCCATTAAGGATTAGGGTTTCAGATCTACTTCTCCCACTATATAAAGGAAACCCTAAACCACGTTTTTGGGACTTTTGCAGAGGGAGATTAGAGTGCCTCTTGTGCCTCCTTTTATTTTTAGAGTTTTGTACCCAAACTTCTCTAAGTCTTTGTTGCTCATACATTGCGGATTGCGTGAATCTCTTGTGAGATCATTGAGGAGCTTTCCTTCACATAAGCTTAGGGTTTTCAAGATAGAGATTACTTCAACATCTTGATGATCAACAAGGTTGCTACCATTGAAGCTTAAAGAATATCAAGTGTGTGTGCTTGTAGCTGATTGAAGAATTCAAGAAAGAAGGAGTCCGTGGTTCGGAGCTTGCACGGGGTCGTGTCAGTAAGTTCTACTGGTAGGTAGCATTAGGAAGTCGAGCGGGGAGCTTATAAGTCCTTTTTTATGAACTTCGATTCTTTCATAGTGAATTTAGTTTTGCCTTTAGGATCGGTGGGTAAAATCCTCCCCAGGTTTTTTACCGGTTTGGTTTTCTTGGGTGATCATATCTTGTGTGATTTATTATTCCGCTTCTTTATATTCTTAATATAATTGTTTAATTGTTTTAACCTAGAATTGCTTAATTTGACTAAGTAACAACTTGGCTAATTAACTAGTCTATTCAATCTAGTTATGTGTTAAGGGGTCTAAATTTCTAACAAATGGTATTAGAGCGGGTAGCTCTTCTGTTGTAGATCTTTTGATCTCTGAGCTGATCTTTGACCCCTGTTATCATGGATAATTTGAAGTGTCTTTCTGCTCATACTTCTGCTGATTTTATTGATGCTTGTGACGTTTTGAATAAAAAGGACATTATTGTTTTTGTTGATTTTTTTGATGCTTTTGAAACTCTTCGTAAGGAATTATCTAAATCTTTGAAAATTGCTAAGAAATTTAAAGAAGAGTTAAAATTGGCTAATCTTGAAAAAGAGGATTTAATTGTGAGATTAGATGAGTCTAATAAAAAAAATGAATTTTTGAGAAATCAAATTTCCTCTCAAGATGAGAAGATGAAAAGCTTGGAACAAGAGTTAGTTGAATCTAAAACTAAAATTGAAAATTTGACTAGTACCAAGCCTGCTGTTGATAACAGAAGTGTTTCTGTTTCCTTAAGCCTAAGACTGAGAAAGTTTATATCTCTCATTTCAAGAGGAATAATAAAGAGAAGACTTATTTTGCTAGGTTAGACAAAGGTAAAAGTTTTGATGTTAACGCTGAAGTTTCTAAACCTATGTCTAAACCTGCTGCTAGTGTGCAAAAAAAATCTGTTTTTGTGCCTACCTGTCACCTTTGTGGTGTTGTTGGTCATATTAGACTAAATTGTTCTTTGTTGAGGCAAAAACCTAAATCTGAGACTAGACATGTTGTTAGGAATACTGATGTTCCTAAATTTGTTCCTGTTTGCCACTTTTGTGTGTCTCTGGTCAAATTCGTCCTAATTGTCGTAAATTGATATTTAAGCATTCTGTATGTCAATCTAGGATATGTGATGATATTTCTCCTGCCATAAGAGCATCTTTATCAGCTGTGCTATATGTGCCAAATGCTAAATATTTGGCACATTTAGCACACCAAACATCATTTAACCCTATTTATCAGATGTGTTATATCCTATATTTTTTGCAACATGCTACAGTATCATCATATATTTGCCACTGTACGGAACCCGTGTGGCATATGCATTTATTCTTTTTTATTCCTCTTTTCTCTTTCAGATCTCTTTCTTCTTCTCCTTCAGCTCACCGCCTCCATCTCCCTTCTCACATGTCTCTTTCTTCTTCTCCTTCAGCTCACCGCCTTTGTCTCCACTCTCTCACATATCTCTTTCTTCTTCCCTTTCCACGCCGATTCGCTCTATCCTCTCTGTTCAATGCACTGACGCTGCTGTTTCGTTGTTCCATTTTTCTCCGAGTCGCCGATTTCCTCTCTGTTCTATCTCAGCGTCGCTAAGTCGCCGAGTCGCCATTCTCAGATCGCCGATTCACTGGAAAGGAGGTAATGTAAGCCCAATTTTTTTACTTCTCAATTGGAAAAACTGAAGCATGCTCTCTATTTTTGCTCTAGATTTGCTGGGCTTCTGTTTGAATGAATCTGAAAAAACTGTGGGTTTTGAATGATGAAGTGATTTGTTTGGTTATTCGTCTGCCAATTCGGTTTTTAGGTTATATTGACTTAATTTCTCTGTTTTTTTGTTTGTTTGTTTGCTTTATTTATAAATTGTTAGCTTTTTTTTTTTTTTTTTTTTTTTTTTTTGTGTTTTTTGTTTTTTTTTTTTTTTTTTTTTTT
>NW_027069571.1:1330873-1430829 GCF_002906115.3 Quercus suber
TTTTTTTTTTTTTTTTTTTTGTTCCCTTTTTTTTTTTTTTTATTAATTTTTTTTTTTTTTTTTTTTTTTTTTTTTTTTTGGGTTTCTGGATTTATGAAACGATGAAGCCGATGTCTTATTCTTAGCTGAGTTTTACCCAGTGAACTTGATGTACCCGTGAGTTTTAGAAGTTGAATTGCTAGTTTCCATGTCTAATGGATTGTGATTATGGGTGTGTATGGTTTCGTCCCCTCCTTAAATGGTTCACACAGTGAAGTTGTAGAATTCTGTTTAAAGTAATGACAAACGTATTTGGTATTTACACTCGGGGTAACTGTGCAGTTGTTCTTCAATAGTAGCAGAGAGGTTGTTGAACATGAAAATGATTGATGATACTTATTTTTTGACTGATTTTCTTTTATTTACATATCTATTTAGAGCATGGACTCAAGAAATTATTCATCATTCACTGATGTCTTACGGGGGAATATTTCTCTTGAGGATGAACTTTTTGGTGTATCTGAAACTAGTCCCCCGTTAGTCGAAGATTCTTCAATGAATGATGAAGGTGCCACTTCTAAGAAAAATCCATTGTGATGAAATTTTAGGCCTTGATATGTATTTTGTGGCATTTTTTGGGTGTAGCTAATTTTAGGCCTTGCTATGTATTTTGTGATCTTAGCAAGAGTTCTTGACTCTTTTATTATATGATTTCGTTGTAGATTCTAGTAGGCCACTACAATGTAAGTAATCATAACATTTTAGCTTATATAAAATGTAATGTATTTTCTATGTTTGATTTTATATTACTATAAAATTTATATTCTTTTGTGTTTATGGATTGACCAATTAAATGTGTAACTAGTTATAGCTAACATTCATGAACATAGTATTGTGATGGTATGGCTAACATTCTTGCATTTCTTGATTCTAATATCATGTATATGTTCCAGTATATAATATACATGGATTCTGTGAGAGAAGAAGAATACGTTGATATAAAAAAAATTGATAGTGATGGATGGGACAACCGAACAGAATGTCTATTTGATTTTTCAAATAAATCTGTTATAATGATTTTATTTTTTTAAAAAAAAAAATTAGTACGGCCTTTAGAATAGTTAGAAGAAAATATATTATACTTTTAGATTTTTTTTTATCCCCTTATGAAACCAGCATAAAAATTGAACATGGGTGTGGAGATAGATAATTACCTACTTGGTTAAGAAGAACCCTCTCCTACTTGAAAAGAAACATACTTGTTTAGTGAACGTTTATGTACAACTACACTGCAATGCCTTGGTCTCAAAACTATGGAGTCAGTTATGGTTATGGATCATCAATTAAAATAATCTTGATTCTTCACATGTGTGTGTGTGTATAATTGCAAAATCGGGATTAGTAAATGTATATATGATAAACCAACATCAAAATTGCAAAGGCTAATCATCTTTGACAGAATAAAATAAAATCTGCAATCCTCTCAGCCAGCTTTTCACTTTTTTTTTTTTTTTTTTGATTGGTTTGTGATTGGTCCTGTAAAGACATGAAATGATGTTTTGTCTCCCTTTTTGAAAGCTTCCTTCAAGTGAATTACCTATGGTGATACTATGCAGAACCTCATTTATTATATGGTCTTAAAATGATAATATAGAAATGCTAGCTCATGAGTCATGATTACCTCTTGGCCATTTAAACTGAAAAATTTGTTTGCGCTGATCCCTTTTTATTTTCTAGTCAGCAGGAATCCATGATCCCTTGTAAAGGGTTTTGTTTATAGGCCAAATGCATGACCCCACCACCCTTAGTGTCCCTCTATAATCTTATTTAAATTACACTTTACTATCATGTATTGTTTTACATTTTTCTAAGCTCTTAGCTCTTTTAATTAAAATACCATCATCAGAAAGAGCTCTTTGCTGCCTTATAATCCATCAAGTATCCATAGCATTTAAGTTATGTTAACTACTTGCTGCAATGTTGTATATTATGTTTGTGGAGGAACATCTCAGTAAAGAGTAAAGGGGTCATAAATGAGTATCATGTCAATGGAGTTTCCAATTGTATTTGGTTTGATTTTGCTCAGGTTGGGAATTTTCTTTGAGGCATTGTTGTAGGTTTGGAGCAACGTTGTACTTATTTGCCAAATATATTAGTTGAATTTGGAGAGTGCCAAGGGGTTCACAGTTTCTTTTGTGTTTATGGATTGACCAATTAAATGTGTAACTAGTTATAGCTAACATTCATGAACATAGTATTGTGATGGTATGGTACATATAAAAGTTAGGTTAGTGAAGGGAAATTCTCAATCAAAATATGGACAACTAATATGAGACAATGAGAGTAGCTATACATATATTACAGTTCTAGGGTACTTGAATGATTGGAGTGTATGTGTGCGTGTGTGATCTATGTTTTGGCCCCCTTTTTAGCATCATTGAAAGATTCTTTATCAAATATCTCTCAAATCAGATTTTTACTGCATTTTATTTCTTTTTTTATTTTATGCATTTTATGTAAATCTTGATATTGAAGCTGGATGCCTTTCCCATCATTATAGAAAGATGCAACTATCAATAGCCTATTAACCTTAGTAAAGCTGTCTTTATTTACATACTATATATTTTTGGGGCAAAATATTAATAACTTCTTTTGGGTTTATAGGGTTGTGCTATATTCATCGTTTTCTTTTATACTTTTGCAATTTTGTAGGGTGGGTGTGGGTTACAGCTAGATTGCAATTATTGAGTTTGGGTACCTCCTATAAATTTTCCTTATCAGCTTTCTTTATTGTTGGACTATATGCACACATGATATTTGCATGGCTTCTGAACTTGTTTCAACTCTCAGAAAATTCACGAGTTAATGTTATTGCTTTTGAATCAAACAGAAGTTAAGCTTCAATTAGTCCAAGTTTAGAACTCTGAACATCTTTAGCTTAAGTGCTTGAGAAGCTCCGTTACTAATGCACCATACCATATGTGTTCTTTTGATGATTATAGTAGGTGGCAGAGTAGTTCTAAACTTATGACCTTATTAAATTTTTAGCATCCCAAATTCCCAACAATACGTTTGTTAAAAAGAAGTGACTTTTAAATAGCATCTTAATTGCAATAACAGCTTAGGGGATGATATAATGACAATTAAACCTTAAACCTGCAATAACATCTTAATTGCAATTAAACCTTCTTTTAAAGTTATTGATTTCATTTCATATTATGTTTTTTGCATCTATATTGATAATTGCTTTCTAATGTTTTCTTCTCGTTTATCTCCATGGGTCGTTCTTTTTTTGTGAATTGCTTGATGATGACTCAGATGAAGATGAGATAATTATAAAACTTCTCACGGGTTCGACATCACAACGTAAGCATCGTCGGTATATCGACCGTAATCATTTGGAAGGCCATAGAAGGCTTTATGATGACTACTTTGCCGAAGAACCTGTATATCCTCCCAAATTATTTCGAAGGAGATTTCGAATGAGACGTTCTCTTTTTCTTCGAATCCTATCTAAGGTAGAAGCTCATGAACCTTACTTTATCCAAAAAAGAAATGCTGCTAAAAAGCTTGGTTTATCTCCCCTTCAAAAGATGACCGCTGCACTTAGGATGCTTGCTTATGGAGTAGCAGCTGATTTTATGGATGAATATGTGAGAATAGTAGAATCTACTGCAATAACCAGTATGAAAAAATTTGTTGCAGCAGTGGTTGCTATTTTTTCAGAGGAATACTTAAGGCCGCCAAACAATGAAGATATCGCTAGATTATTAGCCCATGGCCAAAATCGTGGATTTCCAAGCATGTTGGGAAGTATTGATTGCATGCATTGGAAATGGAAAAATTGTCCAACTGCATGGAAAGGGATGTATTGTGGTCATATTCGTGAGCCAAGTATTATTTTGGAAGCAGTGGCTTCATATGATCTTTGGATATGGCACTCATTTTTTTGGGTTACCTGGGTCAAATAATGATATCAACGTGTTGGAGCGATCTCATGTATTTCTGAGCTTGCACAAGGACGTGCTCCTGAAGTTAATTACTTAATTAATGGTCATGATTACACAATGGGATACTATCTTGCTGATGGCATATATCCACAATGGTCAACATTTGTGAAGACAATCCCACGTCCACTAGGAGCAAAAAGAAAATTATTTGCAAAAGCTCAGGAGGCATATAGGAAGGATGTAGAGCGTGCATTTGGAGTACTTCAAGCACGATTTGCAATTGTACGTGGACCTGGACGGTTTTTCTATCAGGAAACACTACATGACATTATGAAAGCATGCATAATTCTTCATAACATGATTATTGAAGATGAGCGAGAAGAAGCTGAAGTAGTGGACTTAGATTATGAACAAATCAATGAGATTTCATGTACACCAATGTCACGTGAGCCGACAAATGAATTTACGGAGTTTACTCAAGTTCATCAATGCATTAGGGATCGAGGAGTTCATTCTCAACTCCAAATGGATCTTGTTGAACATTTATGGCAATTACAAGGAGAGTCATGAAAACTTTTGGTTTTGTTTATTTGTCTCCTCTTGTTTATGGAGTTGCCATTAAAACTTTTGATTTGGTTTATTTGTTTCATTTTGTTTTATGAAGCTACTATTAGAACTCATTGGCTATGTTGTTTTGTTGTGTTAAGTTTAGTATTAGCCAATTGTTTTGTTGTGTTAAATTTAAGTACCATTTGTCATCAAGAAAGTGGCAAGCTCAATTATGTTTAATGTTACTGGATATGAGTTATTTGTGTAAGTTTTCTATGGACTACATTGGTAGTTTAGTTCAGTTGAAACAACTGAAACTTGACAGGTTGGCTTTTAGATTACATATGTTTTTGGCTTTTGATATGAGACTTGACAAGGTGTCTCAGTATAAAGAATTATGAATGTGATGGCTTTTGAATATTTGGTCAGATATTGTCTCAAGGGAAGAAAAGCTGTAATTCCCTTCTTGTGTTGACACAAACTTTTCTTATTTTGTTTTGGTTTTTGGGAATTCAAATGTGTAATTGCAATTAGTACTTTATAAACAAAGATTTGGATTTAGCTATTGATATTGATACGACAATGATGACTTGCTTATCTTTTGATGTTTTACAATGATATTGATATCGATATTCGGATGATATTGATATTTGGATGTGCCTTCTTCTCCTTTTCTTTTTTTTTTCTTTTCTTTTTTTGTGACAAGTTCTAAGTTTTTTTTTTTTTTTTTCCGAAGTCCCCAGGTTCTAAGGGTTTTTTTTTTTTTTTGGGGTTGGGGGGTGGGGTGGGGAAGGCAACAGGTTCGAAGTTTTTTTATTTTTTTTTAAAAATGTTAACTGATAAAAAAAAAAAAGTTTAAGAAAATATCATTTTTTTAAAATATGACCGTTGAATGAAGGAGATTGTTTGAAAATGTTACTTTTTTTTTTTTTTTTTTTTGAGAAACAAAATGTTACCGTTAAAGAATAAGAAAATTTGAAAATCTGATTGTTTTGGATCAGATGTTACCGTTAGGAACAATGATAAAGAAAGAATAAAATAAGAATTAAAAAATAATATTTAAATAAAGTAATAAAAATATAGAACATCTGATAAATGGGATATTGTAAAATGATGTGGTAAAATAGTAAAGTAGGCTTTTGGTGTGGCAAAATGGCATAATTTTTACAATATCTGCTACGGATGCTCTTACAAACAGCACATATATAAAAAAAACTAAAATTTGAGCAAACCCAGATAAAGGTGAGAACTAATAAGTTATTAAATGCAAAAGAGAGAGTGAGAGAGAGACAAAACTGTTCCATGGCTTTGAGCCAGATAGGCTCGGACTTGGCCAAGCCCTTGACGAGCTTTCTGGTACGAGTAAGCAAATCTCCTTTGAGGAACGACATGGCTTTGCCTTTTCCTTTGGCTTTGCTGATCACTGTCTTGTCTCTGCGAGACAGTGACTCTCTTCCACAATGGTTTTTTTTTTTTTTTTGTTTTATGTTGTATTTTTTTGTATTTTTTTAAAGTTATTATTTTTTTTATCTGTCTAAAAAATATATAAAATAATTGTGAGTATTTTTTTTAACAATGTATAAAAGTGAGATAGAATAGTGTTATAATTTTTATGAGGTCCGTTTGAATTGAATTTATTGTTGCTGAAACTGAAAACTGAAAACTGAAAATACTGTAACAAATAATTTTTAAATGTGTGAATAGTATTGTGGGATCCATTTTTAATATTTTTAAATACGTGAACAGTACATGCACAGTGCATAAACAGTGTATGCACTGTTCACAACAGTAAATTTTGCCACTGAAAGTCAACATAAGCAGCTTAAAAAAAAAAGTAAAAAGAGGCAAAACGTGAAATTGAAAGACGCAGACGCCGAAACACCGAAACCAAACGCTCACATGATCTCTCTCTATGTCAAGTTGATAAGAGTTTGAATTTTTGAATTTAAAAAACTTATGAACTTAAAAAAAAAAAAAAAAAAAGATTATTCTTTTAACCAGTTTGTGTTTTTAAAATTAAAATTATTTAACTAAAAAATAAAAGTATTTTAGAGAGTTTAAGAATTTGTGTGAGAATATTTTAGTACGCAAATTAATGAAACCCAAATGAGGAATTCTGTTATTAATAATATAGATAATCCACTACGGGTGGGTCAATTTGTTACAAACACAAAAAAGATTTTCTAAATTAAATTATGTATATTTATTATTTAAAATTTTTTAAAATTTGGTAATTTTTTTTAAATAAAATATAATGTATTTTACATTCAATTATTATATAAAACAAAATATTTTGTAAATAATATAATGTGTGGTAGAATAATGTTTCTAGTGCTTTTTTAATAAATAGTTCATCATCTATACATCTTAAATGGCCTAAAGATGAAATGTGTATAATTTTAGGAAATTTTTTTTTTTAATAACATTTAAGAAATGTAATTTTATCAAGAACTTACTAATATTACGCTGAGAATATAACATAACTACCAATGAAGCAACTCCTCTCTTTTCTTACCAACCTCTTCTGCTAAAGAATCACCAAAGTGGATCAAAGTAAATTGAAATGAATTGAAGTTGACCGAAATAGATTGAAATAGACCAAATGGAGCAAATAGACCAAAGTCGAATGAAATGGACCGAGTGGACTAAAATGGACTAAATTGGACTGAAATGGAGCAAATAGACCAAATTGGACCGAAATGGATCAAAGTAGACTGAAATTGACTGAATTTATTGAAGTAAACGAAAATGCTATGTTGATGTGGCATGGTAAGAGTGTAGTAACAATAAATGTTACGCTTCAACTTTTAAATATTATATAGATATAGATGTAATAGAAACATGGTACCAAAAACTTTTTTTTTTTTTTTTTTTTTTTAAATATTATATAGATATAGATGTAATAGAAACATGGTACCAAAAACTTTTTTTTTTTTTTTTTTTTTTGCATTATGAGTGCTCAAAACATATGGTTTTACTATACTTTTTAGACCGTAGTTTTCACATTGTTTTGAAAACTAAAAGCCCAATATTGCTACCAAACTGGCCCTTAACTTTCCAAAATAAGTAACGCCATGTATCTTTAATGGTATATCAGAGCCTCGCTCCCAAGCCAAGCCTTACCACAAATGTTTTCTATTGTTACAAGATTTTTCCTTTGGTGGATGATGATTTTTTATTTTTTGTTTATTTATTTTTTTTAGAATCCAAACCAAAAGGCCCTTGTATTATTCATTGATGAAAAAAATTACAAAGCATCTCGAACAACTAGAGGAGATATATCATTAGTAGTGGACTCAAATCAAACCTGTAGCTCATTGCCTAACTTAGCATGTTCGGTAAGAATATGGGCAACAAAGTTGCCTAAGCGCTTCACATGGGTAAAGGTATAGACCCAAAAACCAGAAGCAAAAAGCAAAACATCTTGGATTATGCTCTGGGTGAGATACGTCCCTGCCCAACAGCGATTTGATAAATATCTTAGCATCGCTTTCAAACACCAAATCAGAAATGTTCAGCTCCCTCGCAAATGTTAAAGCTCTTTGGCATGCCAAGGCTTCAACAATTTCTGCACATGTGAGAACTAGGATACGTTCAGCCATTGCTCCTAATGCCTCCTATCACTCGACCACAACAATCTCGGATCACAACTCCTAGTCCGGCAGCCCTCTATTTAAAGAAGACAGCCCCATCAAAATTTACCTTAAGATGTGGGGATGTGGGAGGGATCCACTTGGAAACTCTCAAGCTTTCTGAACCTCCCCTTCTATCCAATACCTGAGCTGATTTGAACTCCACTTTCAGAATCTCAGCCTTGGCTCGGATTAGTTGGTACTCCATAATAGCTTTGCCCAGTCGTGTAGCATTTCTTCTATCCCAGATTAACCACAAGATTGTTGCTAAAATGTCTACATCAATTCGATTCCTTCTCAACAACACTATTGCCCAAAAATCCGCAAAGAGAATGAAGCTTTTACTTAACAACTTCTTGAGCTCATCATCAGGTTCCCATATTACAAACAGTCTCCGATAGCCCCACATAGCGTGGATACTGTCTTCACCATCAGATTTACAATTTGGACAAAAAGCGTACTTAACCACACCTCTACGCAGCAGGTTATGCAGAGTTGGTAAGGCCTTTCCAGCTGCTCTCCAAATTGTGTGCTTCACCTTGTAAGGAACCTACAGATGCCATATCCCCTTCCATAGCTGTGTACTATGTTATGAGCAACTTGGCATCAAATTTTTTTTTTTCCTTTCTTGCTAGCAGCTTATAGGCTGACTGAGTGGTGTATTCGCCATGTTTTGAAGGTAACCACACCTCTTTGTCCTGTGATTCATAAACACTAAAAGGTATCCCTTTCATAATCTTTGCTTCATGAGGCAGAAAGTTATTGTTAATTAACTTTACCTTCCACCCATGCTTGTCATGATTTATGAGATCACATACCTTTGAAACATTGCCTAAACCCGAGAGAGGAGATATAACTTTTGACCCCGAGACTTGTGGAAGCCATCTGTCATTTCTGACCTGAATAAACTGGCCATTCCCAACTCTCCACACCCTTCCCACTTCAATGACATGTTTGGCTTGTATGATGCTCTTCCAAGCATAGGAGCCTTTATTAGAGGACTCACAATCCATTATTGAGCAGTTAGGGAAAAACTTAGCCTTGAATACTTTATGGAAAAGACAATTTTCTCATTTTTCTCAAGACGCCATAATTGCTTGGCCAATAGCAAATCATTGAACTTACTCAACTCTCTAAACCCCATACCTCCCTTGTCTTTGGGCCGACACATCTTCTTCCAACTAATCCAGTGTATCTTCCTTTGCTCACCTCTATACCCCCACCAAAATTTTCTAATAAGAGTTTCTATTTCTTTAATTAGCCCTTTTGGTAACTTAAAGCAGGACATTGTGTAAGTGGGGATCGCTTGAATGATTGCCTTGACCAAAATTTCACGCCCCGTTTGTGATAACAGCTTTTCTTTCCAACCCTTTAATTTTTTCCATATTCTTTCCTTAATTATGCTGAATGACTTTTTCTTTGCTCTCCCAACTAGCGAGGGTAAACCCAAGTATTGCTCATATCTTTGGGTTGCTAGAATACCCAAGAAAGTAGTTACTGCTTCTTGAGTCCATTGATGTGTATTCGAACTAAAGAAAATATTAATCTTCCCTCTGTTTATGCACTATCCTAAAGCTCTCTCATATTAGTATAGGATTGACTGGATCTTCACACATTCAGAGATAGTAGCTCTACAAAAAACTAAACTGTCATTGGCAAACAGTAAGTGCGAGACTCTTAGACCAATAGGGCACAAAGAAACTCCCCTTATATCTCCATTCTTCTTCACCCTCTTTAATAAAGAATGCAAACCATCTGTCACCAACAGGAACAGGTAAGGGGATAATGGGTCTCCCTGATGCAAACCCCTCATGGGGGTAATGGACCCATAGGGTTGACCATTAAGCAACACTAAGTAAGTGTCGGAGGTAGAAAAGTCTTCCTTCTGACAAATGAGATTTATGTTGGGTTGGGGACCTAAATTGAAACTCGACAATGGGCTTGAAGCATGGCAAAAAGGATATCGGTGAAGATTTGGAGAATTCACCTTATTTTATGCCTTGGGCCTAGGTTGGGACTGACAAGGATTATGAGATGACCCAAAAATGTTTCTTACAGCAGACACGTCAGCACAACAAAAAAGTATACTGCAATAAAGAAAAAGCCCAGTAGTAAAATATTCCAACGGTAAAATGAGACAAAATAGAATAAACTTCCAGCCGTTAGTTATTTCATAGATTAAGGAGAGTGTCTACATCTCCAAAATCGTCATCCATAGGTTCTAGTGAGAAAAAGTCCTCTAATACAAGAACATGAGGGAAAAAATCTATAGTAATAATTAAATTATAACCTTCAATAGTACATGAATAAACAAACATTGTAGGATCTATTATAACAAGCAATGGAGAAAGCTTAGTGTGAGATAGAGGGAAAGAGAGAGATGCTAGCTAGCATAGTAAGATCATTATGATGCCAGGGTATGCTCATGGATATATTATATGTAGTGAGTAGTAAGGGTCATTTTGGTAGTATGAGTAGTGAGAGAGAGAGAGTATTTAGTAAAGCTACTGAGACTTTCTGCTGGTGATGGATAAGAGCTTATAAGTAGAGGTGTGAGAGGTATCTATAAGCTAGGGGCTGAAAAGCTTAGTTTCTAAGTTTGAGACTAAGAACTCAGAAGCTTAGAACCTCACTAAGAGCTTAAAGAAAATTAGAGAGAGTAAAATAAAGAAGTTTATGAGAGAGTTCTTCTCTATTGGTGTGTGTTGAAGAGTTGGTAGGGAGCTTTATTTATAGTTGAGTTTAAGGGGGTTTTAAGCAAATAATTTTTGCCAAAATCAGTCTCAATCTTTAGAAAATCCTTAGAAAATCATTCCTAGGATTTGACCAAGTGTGGTAAGTTTAGCTTTAGAATGTTCTTGTTGTTTTGGGTAACAACAGCTGGAGTTCTAACTTAGCATTAAATGCTAATTGTCCTCAGCCAATGGGATTACAGTATGTTTTAGGCTAATGATCTTGGTTGTTTGGTGCTAGTATCAGAGCTTCCTAAGGCAGATTGTGTGATTCCAAGCCAGGTGTCAATCTTGGAGCCCTTTGTTGGAAACTCTGCTGGAGATCCCCTTGGTGCCCTCCAAACCACATTTCCCTAAGTTTTCCCATTTGAGTTCATGTGCTTGGTTCATGAACCAGAAAGTATACATTTTTGGCATGGTAATGAGTTGTTTACAAGTAATTCCAGAAGCTTCCATGTTCTGTTCATGGCTGCTCTTTGTTCCTTGATCGATTGTGTTAGAGGAGATGGAGAGAATGGCTGGATGCAGCTTCTCAACCTTGTGTCTTGTCATCACAGCTTTATGTGACATCAGTAATCATGAAAATCAGCTTGCCAAGGAAGGGTGTAAGCTCAGCTGGACATGTGTCCCCTTCTAATATGATTTGACAAGCTAAAAATGATGGTAATGGGCCTCAGTTGTTAGGTTAGTTGTGCTGAAACTTAGTTGTGCTGAAACTTGACTAGTGGCTAGTCTAACCACTTTAGTTACTCAAGTGAACCCTAGTTGTTGAGATTAGCACATGGGTTGGGCTGTCTCAGCTGTGCCTTGTTGTTGGGCTTCTTTGGGTTTGTCCATCCTTACAAAATAAATAGTTTTGTTATAGGTAGTATACATGGGCTTTTGTAGTTAGTTATTATGGAAAAATAAGCATAGTTTCCATAAATTTTGTAAAAGAAGTAATTTTGAAAGATGAGTAATTTATATTTTCCATGAGTTAGGGACCTTAGTAAATGAAAATATGTTTTTGCCAAGGAATAGTTTTGAGCTTTGATCATAATGTAATCATTTTTGCCAAATAATATTTGGGCTTTAGTAGAATAATTGTTTACCCAATAGTTTTGGTTTTTTTGATAAAACGGTATTGGGCCTTTTGTAAAAGTTGCTAAAATAATATTTGGGCTTTTTGTAAATAGGTGTCAAAATAGTATTTGGGCTTTTGTAAATAGGTGCCAAAATATTATTTGGGCCTTTTGTAAATAGTTTGAGATTTTGTAAAAATATTGCCGTGTAGCAATTGACTTAGTAAGAATGCCGTGTAGCAACAAGCTTTTACGGGCTTTCTAAAAAGATTTTTGTTGGGCTTTTTGGATTTTGCCCACAAGGTAAATGAGTTTGGGCCTTTTATAGAGATGGTATAATTTTGTGGCCCAATTTTGGTAGTGGTATGATAAGTATTTGTGTGAGAACCCAAGTTGGATAATATGTGGGATATGATAGGTAATATTTGTGAGAGCCTAGGTTGGGTAAAAATATGGAAAAATATTTGGGTAATATGTGGGAAGTATTTAGGAAATATTTGTGTGGGCCCAAAATAGTTTATGGGCTTGTATTGGTATTTTAGTGAGTGGGCTAATGAGATTAGGGCCCGAAAATTTGCACCTCAACAGTAAGTAACTGAACGACTACAGGCAGCGATAAGATTTATCTATCTTTTGTTAAAGCCCATCTTCTCCATGATCTTCTCTAAATACACCCATTTGACTCGATCATATGCTTTGCTCATATCGAGCTTCAAAGCCACATATCCTATTTTGTCACATCTTCATTCCTTCAAGTAGTGCAGTGTTTCATGTGTTACAAGAATATTATTTGTGATAAGGCGGTCAGACATGAATGCGCTCTGAGTTTCTAACACCAGGTTAGGCAGCAAATGCTTCAAAAGGTTTGCCAGGACCTTTGCTATCAACTTATACAACACATTACTCAAGTTGATCTGCCTAAAATCAGATACTTTTTTGGGACTTTGAATTTTTGGAATCAAAGATATGAAAGTATGATTAAGGGAAACAGGAATGGTACTTGAGTTGAGAACTGTAAGGACTGCTTCAAAAACTTCCCTTCCAATTTTCTCCCAGAACTACTTGTGAAACAACGGTGGAAGACCATTTGGACTTGGGGCTGTATTTGCATCCATTTGCTTGAGAGCAGACAGCACCTCTGCCAGCACGAAAGGTTTAAGCAATTTAGAGTTCATACCTTTCGTGACTTGTAATTCCACACCATTGAGTACTGGGTCCAAATCCATGGGGTTTGTAGTGGTGAACAATGAAGAGTTGTACCATGTAAGCAAATCTCTAATATGATTTTCCCTTTCCACCCAAGCCCCCTGTTCATTCTCAAGCCCTGAAATAAAACTCTGCTTATTCCTCTCCGTGGCTTTACAATGGAAATACTTGGTGTTTTGACCCCCGTATCAAAGCCATTTAGTTCTAAAGTGCTACTTCCACATGCATTCCTCCCTATCCATGAGTTGTTTAATCTCATTAGTCAGCACTTTTACATGAGCATGCCCTTTGGCATGGATACACTGTCTGCCTTTAGTAGTTTTTTTCCTCTTCCTAGCTAGAACAATATGAACATTGCCAAAGATATTTTTATCCCACAATTTAAGCTGATTTTGGCTGTCACTAACCTTCCTTAAGACCTTATCCATTGGATTACCGTCGGAGCACATATCCCACGCTGAATGGACTACTCCTTCACATTGCTCATCCTTGAGCCACATTGCCTCATAGCGAAAAGATTTTTGAGGTCGATAAAATTGAGTTTGGATATCATCTGAAGCAAGCCACAAAGGTTTATGGTTAAAGGAAAAACCTTGCAAATGGTGCAACTAGATTGATGGGAACTTTAATAGCCATTCAGTTGTTGTTAGAGCTCTATCTAGCCGAACCCACATCAAAGGACCATTGAATCGATTGTTACACCATGTGAAAGTAAGCCCGAAAAGCATAAATCATTAAATCCACAAAAATCCTGGCAATCCCTAAAATCTAGCATTTGCTTCTCTGGCCAGATCTCACCTCCAAATTTCTCCTCAACTTTCGTGATTTCATTAAAATCATTGATACATACCCATGGCAAATCAAGCTGGGGTCCGAGATGACGAAGAACTAACCAAGAATCTTCCCAGTTGGCCACTTCAGGTGCTCTATAGAACCCCGTGAAGCGCTAGGCGTCATCAATTCTTGGATTTATCACTGCGTCGATATGTTGAGGCAAAAATGTTCTGATGTGAAGGTTGATGTCATTCGACCATAGCAAGGCAAGCCCTCCACCTAGATTCTTCCTTGGCACAATAAATAAATTGTCAAATTTTAGTTGACACCTAAATCATTCCAAGTAGGACTTCTTCTTCCTAGTTTTCATCAGAAAAACCAGGTTGGGATCTTTTTCCTTCACTAAATCCTTGAACTCGTCGTGGGTTCCTAAGCCCACGACAGTTGCAACTTATGCATTTCATGTTGAACGGTGGGGTTGAAGGGTAGCCACCGTCGATGGATTGGATGGTATATGAGCTTCATCGAGACTCACCTCTTGCCATTTTGTTGGTTGTACTTCTGAGATATCAAGCGTTGGCCTTTCCCTCGGTTGGGTGTTATTTGGTACCTGTATCTCATCAACTCGGGCTGCCTTAATCATCCTAGTCCATCCACCCCCTTGCATCTTTTGTGGCTTGTTGATGGGCTCGACCTGATTTGTTAACTCCTAGAAGGGCCTTCTTAACTCCTCACTCACCTTTCCTTGCACAAATTGAAGCCTAGGTTTGTCCTTCAGCCTAGCTGACGAAGGCCCATTTACTAGCCCACACAATTTGACAGGCCCAAAACACTCCACTAAGTTTGGTCCCCCACCCAGTGCTCTTGCCTTGATATTGTGACAAAGGTCACTGTCATTAATACATCGAGCATCCAAAGACGTGTTATTTGGAAATTCATTTGCCCTCGATACAATCCCACAATTATCGGTATCAAACTTTCAGATATCTTGATCTATTTCCTATAACTTAGCCAGGAATGGATCACCACCCTCAAACTTACCCACATTTTGCATACCCAAAGCTGATGAAACACCTAAGGTCGTTTTACTCACCGTTTTGCTTTCCTTAAGTGCTTCCTTACTAGCTCCTTCCCAGAGAGTGGACTTTTTCGATTTCAAAATGAACCCAGTTGGATTTACCTATTATGTAGGCAAATTAGCTAGGTAGCAGTAAATTTTGCGTACTCCACACCCCCCCCACCCCTTGAATCCTATTCCATATCGGGATTGCTCTCAGACGGAGACCAATGAAGATTCTCTTCTGCCATGCCTAAGCTGCTCCCCCCATCACTTGTAGTGCTTTTTTTGACAGAAACACTGGCTCCGTCATAGTAACTAGGAGCAAAAACAACCAGCTTATTATAGGATCTATATGGAGGAGCCCTCAAACCTTAATCAAACTGTTTTTGTTCCGTAGTGAGAGTGCCTTTGCTTCAATCCACATTTTACACTCTTTGTCTCCATGATCCAGACACCCACACCAATAACAAATATTAGGCAGTCTTTCATACCTGAACTTGACCCACATATTCTTCCCGTTCTCAAATGACACCAATCTACCCCTACACAGTGGTAAGGCGATATCCAAAGTTACCCTTACCTGTATGAAATTGCCACTGTCCTCATCTACTCCGCCCATTGATATACTAACCTCCCCAGTGATATTGCTAATGTTCTCTGCTATTTCTCTCGTCATGAAATAGATTGGAATGTCATGCACTTGAACCCAAAAAGTAGCCTTATTGAATTGGAGCTCGTACATGAACATCAGCCTCAAATTTCTCCAAAACTACCAAATGCTTGACAAAACACCATGGCTCGCTCCGGATAATACGAGTCACATCCACCTGGTTACTAAAAACAAACATGACTATATGATCATCAAGAGTCTGAATTTAAAAAAAAAAACTAGTGGACTGCCACAATTGCCTGAACGTTCATGCCATTGCTTCTATTTTTAGCACTCGCCTGGTTAAGAATTTTGCAGCTATTAGAAACTCAGAAGATCTGAGTTTGTTCTGTAGTGTGAAGCTTGAACCTCCCTTCTCTTTAAGGGAGAGGTTGTTCCAAGTCTTGGTAATTTCCTCCATTAAAAGGTGTTTCCTTAATCCCCATAACAAAAAACCCAACAAGCTCAAAAGGTAATGTTGTTACCTTTGGAGAACAAAACACTCCTTCACAAGGAAGGGACAACCTATTTTGCAGCCTAAAAGAAGATGGCTAGAGCCAAAACTTTCCTAGCGATAGAGAAACCTACATGAGAGGACCTCGTGCCCCCATCTCATTTGCTTTGGCGTTGGAGTAATTGGGTCCCCATTGCATTTACTTTGGGGTTGGCATAACACCTTGTTCCCCTTTTTCTTTTCTTTTTTTTCCTTGTTTTTTTTTTTGACAAAAAAATCATATAAAGTTTATTTTATCAATTAATATTGAGGGTTATTTTTTTAAAAGTTAAAAATAATGGGTTTATTTTTTATTTTTTTTATATCTAATATATATGGTATTTTTTTTTTTACACACTTTCTAAACCATAATAAACATTAAATATATTTTTTAAAAATTTAAAATAATAGAGAAGATAGCTAATTAACTACATGAACAAGAAATTTCACAAAAGAAAAAGGAAAAAGTCATATGTTATAAGCTAAGTAGGGAGGGGGTTAAACTTCACAATAGATGGAGGCTTTCCAAGCGGTACAGTTTGTTTTCTAGGTTGGTATGCAAGACATTATTCTTGAAGGGATTGATCAAGGCCTCTTTGCTAAAGTACGGTAGGGTCATACTAAAAAGCTTTAGCACAAGGCGTGCTAGTAGAGGACTTAAGGTTGCTCATTGGTTCATTTAGAAGTTAGAAGTTATGCTTTGTTTTAAGACCAAAGAAATAGATAGAATAACGTAATTAGTTGGCTAAATTATCATTAAGTGTAAGTGAGTAGATCTTTTGGTAAGATAAAATTCCTCCCAGGTTAAGGAAGATAGTCCAAGCTGATGTATTATAAATTGCTATTACTATAACCCACCCTCCACCCCTCCCCCCGTGGGGGCGAAAAAGTAGGCAAGAGTTTTTAATAAGTATTAGCTATAAGAACTAGGGTAATTTTTGGGTGGGATGGAAGGGCAGTTGCCCCCCCAGTTGACCCCTCTAGCTCTGCCTTTGGTTTAAATCTAATATTGCATATCCACTAGTTTTATTGCATAAAACATGAATAACTGTTTATAATGTTCTTATTAAAGCAAGTTAGAGCAATATAAGTTTTTAAATCGTGAAATGACATTTTGGGTTTTATTTATTTATTTATTTATTATTATTTATTTAAAATTCCCTTACCTCGGAGCAGAAGAAACGAGAGCTTAAATTTTGAAGGAGCTCAAACCTAATCCTTACATTACCCAATTCAATTTGGGATCTGCTGAAAGCTTATTTGGTGGCCAAGATTTAAAGGCTTCAAGCCATTAACACTAACAAAATTTTGCGAGATTGAGGTACAGGCCAAGGCCATTTCTCAACTTTTTTATGGTGAATCTGATGGATACTAATTTTTTGCTTTGAAATAATTCGTAACAATTGTGTCATGGATTTTTGGATGTTCAACATTTACCTTTTTGGTTTGCATGATACCATTAAGCAGGATGTGAAGATACTATATATTAACAAGAGTGGGAATCTTTTTGCCTTTCATGTGTTAGATTAGATGCCTCACTTGTACTCAGTTTGAGGGCTAGAGGCCTTAAATGATCAGTGAGCCAGTTCCACGGTGAAATAAATATAACGATCATAAGGTTGAATACAACCCAAACTTGATTGACCCCAAGGCACCATAGGCTAAATCGTCTAGTTCTTGGGACCATGTTGTTTTGGTAAGGTTTACTACATGTGCAAGCATTCATTGCATAAAGTAGAATATAAAAAATGAGATAGATAATTTGTATTCTATGTTTATAATCGAGGTCGTTGAAGCTGGTATGATTATAATTTAAAAGCATATATTATTTTCAGCATAACGTACTTATTCTTTAAGCAGTTGAGAACTCAACCTAAACTCAATGTACTTGTTGATACATGACGAATGACAAAAGCTCATGAAACTCACATACACATTGATACATAGAAATAGACTTGTGCTTATGTAGCTTTCCATGAAGAAAGTGGTGGGGTTTCAGAATCCTTCCAAGTTGCAACATCCTTTGTATATCTGTCGCCCTTCACGACATCCTCAGCAGCAAATGATTCAAGTTCAACCATTTCTTCTGGTGTCAGTTTCACAGACAGAGCTCCAATGTTTTGGTTAAAGTTTTCAATCTTGGTGGTTCCAGGTATGGGACACACGTCCTTTCCTTGGTGATGAACCCAAGCAAGTGCTAGCTGTGATGGGGTGCATCCCTTCCTTGCTGCCATTTCATTAACACGCTCAAATATGGTTTTGTTATGCTCCAGATTTTCAGGTTGGAACCTGGGTAGGAACTGCAAGTAGCAACTACATATATTAGCTAGCATCAGGACAGAATCACGAAACAACAACGGAGACTTTCATGGAGGCAGGGTCACTACTCAGTCATTCATAAAGCCAATGATATTTACACATTAAAATACTCATTGTTATCAGCATCAAGACTTCATCACTAAAAATAATTTTGAGGTAGCACAATTTATAAAGGCAATGACGAATATAAAGTTTTAAAAAAGTCCATAACACATCTATTTAGGTCTGTAGGCATCCATAGTTGTTGTTCCTTGGCCTAATGATGAGGACATCACACCTTATTAGATTGGATTTCTTATGTAGTTGGATTAGTTCATATATCATGCCTATGAACTTGCTAGAAAATGTGAGTTAGCTTTTAGATCCCTGTTTGTGAGGTATCCTGACATCCATAGTGTCACCACCAGTCCTCTATCTTCAAGTAGCAAGCCTCAATTCACCTTACCCCCTAGGCCTCAACTCACCTTACCCCCTCCTATGTCCAACACAATTAGTGCACCATTAGCTAGGGATGATAAAGGAAAAGGAGGGGAGAGTGAATCATCAAAGATAGGTTCCCACCTACAATGTTTTAAATCGCAAGGCTTTGGTCATATTGCTGCCAAATGCCCAACTAAGGCCCTTATCCTTTATGAAGAGGAGAAAGAGAATAAAGAGGACGATTTAGAAGAAGTGAATGAACCCAACATGGTTGAAATCAATGTTAGAGATGATTAATGCGAGGAAAACCTTAAACTTGGTTGCATTCAAATGATACCAACTCACAACCCATGAGAGTGATCTAGAAAAGACAGAGTGAGGATTCCATTTCCCATGTAAACCAATATGCATGTGAAAGTCCCAAAACTGAAAGCATGATTCCATTTGAAGTAAGGTAGGAAGCCTTTAGGTACTCATTTCACCCCATGATAGGGCACTTGAGTCAATAGGAACATATAAGCATCATGAGGTAAGTAAACAATTTCCAGAAAATGATAATCCCTATAAAATTCATGCTAGTTCAAATTACATGAAATTTCAAGTGCGAGATTTCATCATGGTTCCAAGTAAGCAATTGCAAGCTTGTAGGACTAAATTAGTCAATATGTTGAAACATGTTGGACCAAATGCATATATTGTTGATTTTCAAACTGATTACAAAAATGACTCCATCTTTAATAGTGAGAATTTGGATATTTACAAAGGCCTAGCAGTTTATTACCAACCCATGATTTTGTCCAAATCCCTATACCAGCATGTAAATAAAATATTGATGGTATTTTAGATGAACAGGTTATTTCTACTAGGGATGGAGAAATTCAGTGGTACCTAGTTTGCTGGAAGGGATGACCAATATCGGACTGCACTTGGATCACAAGAGATGAACTGCAGCAACTTGATCTAGATTTATTAGAGTACTACTCAGGGTTATACTTGATGGAGCAGAGTCTTCCCCACCCCAGGAGGGTTGATGAGGACAGCACACCTTATTAGATTGGATTTCTTATGTAGTTGGATTAGTTTAGGATTCCAATTTATTTTGAGTTCACATAAGGATTAGACGATTAGATAAGGATTGGCCTTTAGATTACTATCAGTTTAGAGTTTTATGGTGGCCAAAATCGAAAATTAGCCATAATTTTTAAACATTATAATTAGTAGGCTAAGTTTTCAAACTATATTTTTTACTAGCAACTTGAGTCTTAGAGACTCGATTTCGGCCTATAAATCGAGTTTTTAAGACTCGATTTCCATGAGTTAATCACGTCTGATGTGGCATTTTTTCCACGTGGCGCATACATGGAAATCGAGTCTCTAAGACTCAATTTATATGTGTTTTTAAAAAACGGGTCCTATAGCCACTGTGCCACTGATAATGTTTGAGTTTTTTTTTTTTTGACTGAAAAGGTAGAATTTGAATTAAAATAATAAAATAAAAGTACAAAGGTGTCAGGCTATACATACTAGCTTGACACCCAGGACAAAGAAAAAAATAAAAAAATAAAATCATTATTTTGTGTACATTGGTTTGGCATACCAACACACCCAGGACAAAGAAAAACTTAAAAAAAGGAAATCATCATTAGCTGACACCCAGGACAAGGAAAGACTAAAAAAAAGGAAATCATCATTAGCTGTGTACGTAATGTTTAATATATATGTAGAAATGGCTGGGCTTATAAATCGAGTCTTAGAGACTCGATTTCCATGTGTGCGCTTCGTGAAAAAAACGCCACATCAGAGGTGATCAGACTATGGAAATCGAGTTTTTGAGACTCGATTTATAGGCCCAAAATCGAGCTTCTTAGACTCGAGATATTAGTAAAAAATATAGTTTGAAAATGTTTCCTACTCATTATAATGTTTAGAAATCAGAGGTAATTTCCCATTTTGGCCTTTTATGGTTTATGAAATTTTATTCTTGCAAGCTCTATATAATGGCTTCAAGTGGTTTATGTTTTATTAGACTTTTTTTTTTTACTATTTTTTTTTTATAGGTAATAAAAGTTTTATTGATAGCAAAAGTGCAATTTGTTTACGATTGTAAACTCATAGCAAAGAAAATAATACCAAAAAAAAAATTAGATAGAAACTCTAACAAAATAAGGAAAAAAGACAAGGAAATACAATGTGTAAGACCCCAAATACAAGACCACTCAAACAAGGTCCTAGCTAGCAAATTCTTCAACAGATAAATATGTCTCTCAGTGTCCTCAAAAGTTCAAGCATTGCATTCCTTCCATACTCACCACATAAGACATGCTAGTACTATATTCCAAACATTTGAAGAATAATTCCCCAATCAATTCCTCCAAGCGAAAAGAAGAGAGACAATTGTATTCGCTATTCGGCATCACCCGCTGAACCCAAACAAAAGAAGAACCTCACTCCACAAAGCATGAGCAAAACTACAATGGAGTAAAAGGTAATCCACAGTTTCCTCATCACACCAACATAGGCAACACCAATTAACAAGAGGCAAGTTCTTTTTAACAAGGTTATCTATTGTAATAATCCCACCCCTAGCAGCAGCCCATAAAAAGAAAGACAACCTTTTAGGTATCTTAACACACCAAATGCTTTGTCAAGGGAAAGAAACAAAAGTTGCTTTCAATAAAAAATTATAAAAGGAGTGCACATAAAAAATACCATAAACGATTCAACTGCCAAATTATAACATCATCACCCACCCCCCTTGGAATTTTGGCAGAAACATGCTTAAAGAAAGAGTGAAATCTCCCCGTTTCCTAGTCATTAAACTCATGACGGAAAAGTAAGTTCCAACTTCTACCTCCCCATCTAGTGCATATAAAATCAGATCAGAAATCAGAGCATCTTGAACCACAGCACAGACAAAAAATTCCTGATATAACTCTTTCAAAGAAATAGGACTGCCCCAAGAGTTGTGCTAGAATTGAATGGGAATACCCCCTCCCTCTGCATACACCACATGACTGCATCTTTCCTAATGTTCTTCCACAACCCACATCCATGTGTCCCTCTAACAGCTCTATTGATTAATGAAATTCAGCTGGGAGATTTTTCAATTCATTGGGTGCTGATTCCTAACACCTTAGGTGTTGATGGCTAAATTTTCTTGCTTGGTGCCAATTCCAAGCGACCCCTAGGTGCTGATTCTTAGGGTTTATCTTTTAGTTTTCTTGTTCTTTTATTTTCTCTTAATTGTCCTGCATCACTTAATTTTCATGACTCTAAAAGATTCCAGAAGGCAGTTCAGATGACATAAACTGAGGTAGGAAAATAACAATTGTAATCTAGGTATGCCATGCTTAATTTATTCAGTTCAATCGGTATGATGTGCCATTGAAGTATTGGCATATATTAAAATCAGTATCTTTCAAGTAGTACAGCATCCAAAAAGTCAAAAACTTCTTTCATAGACGACTTACATAGATTCTAGAATTGATTATTATAAGTCTTTGGAGCAATGACAAAATAGCAACAAACAATTAGTCCATAAACATTACATAAAAATAGTTTTCTGTAAAACGAAAAGGAGTTAAATGGGAAAATATTCTATTTCAAGAAAACTGATCTAGAAAGCGGTTAAAAAATCTTATTATAGAGAAGAACCAAATATTCTGAATGGCTAAATGAGAAATGAGGTAGGATACATTAACAAATATACAATAGAAACTTGACATCTGCAGTGTGAAGTTATCAGCAAAACATTTAGACATTGAAAATAACTTGTTCAGATTATTAGATTACCTGTATACTATAACCACTAACGAAGTTGGTAACAAGTCAAACCTTATATGCTGTATTAGTTCATTAAGAGAATCAGGCAGAGCATATAGATATTTGCAAGGTCAATCACCATGTGAGCCAACTGGGGAGATAAAATCTCTAATAATGCACTGATGATGCTATAAAACTGTGAAACTAAATGCATGTATATCTCATTTCGAAGCACAACATTTGAGTGATGGACCTACAGACCTTTCGGAAATCATCGTCCGTCAGATTTTCAAGAAGCTTAGACCCAGAGGAAAAGAACCCTCGTCCTAGAGGACTGTATGCCACAATCCCAATCCCTAGTTCCCTGAACAAATAGGAGAGTAAATTTAAATTTTGAACCATAATTATTATATACCTTAAAATGCAATTGTAATTGACACCTCACCTGCAAGTAGGAATTATTTCTTCCTCCACATCTCTAGACCACAAAGACCACTCTAGCTGCACAGCAGTTATGGGATGAACCGCATGTGCCCTTCTGATTGTAGAAGCAGAGGCCTCAGATAGACCTATATACTTTATTTTACCCTCTTCAACTAGTTTCTTGAGTTCTCCAATCTTACAATACAAAGGAGATTAGAATTAGAGGATGCTCAACAGCAAGATTTTAAAAGATGCATAATGGGACGTATTAAGAGAAAATAGAATTAGAGGATGCTCAACAGCAAGATTTTAAAAGATGCATAATGGGACACATTAAGAGAAAATAGTGGCAACAAATGTAACAACTAAGCTAGCTAACAAAGAGATAACTGCAAGATAATCACTGTAACAATAGTATATTGATATGTAATTAGACTACTTGGAATATGATAAGTGCCAAATTATAATGCTTGCTGATCATTATCCGACAGTCATGATAGGATAGGTTCATGGTTACATGTTCTTAGGCAAATGGTAGTTTCCTTTATTCAAAGATCTCATAAATAATTACAAAATAATTTAACAATGATGATCACTTACAGTGAAGCATGAAGCTAAATTTAAATATGCATATTGATAGTCATCATATGTCAAAATACGACGCCTTCACAACAATGCTCATTAATCCTTCAAAAGGGGCACAAGTAAAACATGGGGCCTTTGACTCTCTCTCTCCCCGAAAGGAAATGTGAAGTCACTAAAAATATATATTAAATATAAAAATGAATTCAGAATATTGATTTCTTGAATTTGCCTAGGATGCAGTTCAAAATCTTAGGGATGTGTAGATACAGATAAGAGTGGGGGGATGGGGTGAAGTTGTATGATATACATTATATAGAAAAGTGAAAATGAGTTCATCAAAACAAAAGTGTATTGAGGCGCTTCAAACTGGTAAAATTAAAGTGTATTGAGGCGCTTCAAAGTGTATCGAGGTACTAAAAAATATACTTCCATTCCATGAACAAAAATCCAAATGGTAAAGTTAAAAAAAAAAAAAAAAAAAAAAACCCCTCAGTAACAGCAGCTAAATAAAAATTAATTTTAGAGGTCATTAAAAAAGCACAAGACTACTACTACTTAAGACTTGATATCTGAATCTGATATGAATTAACTAACCGTGACTTCAATGGGAACGCGGGTGTCAACACGATGCTGATAGTAGAGATCAATACAATCAATATTGAGGCGCTTCAAACTGGCCTCACAGGCTGCTCTCACATACCCTGGATCGCCACGGATTTCCATCTTCCCATCCGCAAAGCTAGCACCAAACTTTGTTGCCAATTCCACCTTCTCTCTTACCCCTCCCTTCAAAGCCTGTAGCAACCACCCACGCAAAATGGAAAATTAGCTAGGAAAGTAGTAGCAGTAGGAACACGTACAACATTTTAAATTAGTAGTAGTACCTTTCCAAGGAGGATTTCATTGGTGAAGGGGCCATAGACGTCGGAGGTGTCGAGGAAGGTGACACCAGCGTGGATGGCGTGATGGATGAGAGAGATCATGTCTTCATCAGGCTTTGGAGGACCGTAGAAGGCGGACATTCCCATGCACCCTAAACCTTGTGCAGACACCTCCAGTCCCTGCGAACCCAGCTTTATTCTCTCTACTCTTCCACCCATTATTAATTCTTTGCTTCTTCTTTTTTTTCCTTCAACAATCAACTTCTACTGCTACTGCCACTTGTTGCTGCCTTTTATAGCCAAGAAGATAGAAATATCAAAATGCTGGCGTAAGGACATACGTTTTCTTCGGGTAACTATTCCCCCGCTCCCGCTCCCAACCCCACGGCCCCACCGTCTGTTGGAGGGATTGAATTAAAAAAAAAACCGTGTTCTAAGAATACAAATTAATCTATTTTTAAAAAAAAATATTTTCTCAAAAATTAAAAAAAATTTTAATACTTTTACAATCTGAAATTTTGTTTTTTAAAATAAAAATTATTATGTGCCCCTACGCATTAGCAAAATCTAAAAAAATAAAAGCACCTCAAGTGTACATAGAAGGACAAAAAAAGCTAAAGGACGAAAATTAATCCAAAAAAGGAGAAAACGACAAAAAAAAAAAACTAATGAAGATTAAGAAAACGAAAAGGACAAAAAAACTAAAGAAGGAAATTTATAAAATAAAAAAAAGAAACAGCTGACACGTATAAAAAAGACAAAACGGAAAAGAGAGCGAGAAAAAAAAAAAGACTATAAACAGTATTTAGCACATTGACCGAGGCAAATTTTTTGTCTAAACATTTTGGTTCTATTTGATATACCCGCTCAAACACATATTTTTAGTTTTTAAACATTATTATATGTATTTTCATAATTTTTTATCTACACATATTTTAACACATGTTTTCAAATGTATGTTTTTAATTTTTAAGTGCATGTACCAAACACCATATTTCTTTTGTTTTCTCTCATTTTGAAGAGAAAAGTTTTTGATGGGCCTAGGAAAAAACACTTGGATCCTATCATTAATTTTCCTTCCCCTCGCTCAACCAAACACACTCTAAAAAAGTTTTCATTTTTATTTTCTTTCAGAAATTTTCTATCTATCCTATATCACCTCCAAGCAAACACACCTTATGATAACTACAAATATAAACTTGTTGTTGAGGTAAAAACAGCTTATTAAATTAGTCATGAATATACCTTTCTAAAAGAAAAAAAAAAAAAAAGAAATTAGTCTCTAGTATCATTTCTACGATTTTTTTTTTATTATAAAGTTTTAATTTATAGCGGCCACTTTTGAATAATTAATTACTTTGAAAATATGATTTGATCTCCTTGTTTTCGGTTGAAATAAATCTTTCAATAAAGCCTATTATGTGATATTAATTGAAAATTGAAATTGACGGCATAACCGCATAAGCATTTTTTGATAAGCATAACTGCATGGCATATACGCATTGGCTAACAAGTAACAATAAAAGTAAAACAATAAGTAGGATACTCTCAGCAAAAAAAAAAAAAAAAAAAAAAAAAACAAACAAACAAACAAACAATAGGTAGTATACAAAAATCATCCAGAAGTCCATAATCTTTCAGGTTAATTTTTTTTTTTTTTAAATAACTACTTAAATATATGCACTTTCTTATGTTTACCAAAAAAATTTCATTTTAATATTTTTCCTTGTATTGTCGATTGAAATAATGGAATTGTTCTAATTGGAGAACTTGACAGCCTTTCTTTTCTTTATTAGGCTTTTGAGTGGAGTTGTGGTGTGCTTTTGTATTAGAACTCATTTTACTCTCCCTTGTGTGTATTTGTTTCTCAAAAAAAAAAAAAAAAGTAATACTTTAAAAAAAAAACTTTAATTATTTTTTAATGCTAAAGTAGGCAATCCACTAAAATGATGCAATTGCTCACTAAAGTTTACCTTCGTTTCCAATTTGGGGTCAAAACGGCCAAATACCATTTCTGGACAAAATATTTAACAATCTACCACTGTTTAAGAAATATTTAGCACTATAACACTATTTTGAAAGTCGAGTTCATGAAACTAGAGTTCTACATAGAACTCAAGTTTATAAAAATTAAGTTCCAAAAAAATGTGACATGGTGGTAGAAGCTAATTTGGTATTTTATAATTTAAAAGTTCACGTGGAACTCAAGTTTAGGAAGCTCGAGTTGCTTGTAATATAAAGGGGAAATTACACTAAACCCACTTGTAATATTGTTCTTGCAGTTGGGTCGATTGCTTCTGTGGTTGAGTTTTTGTAGTTGGGTCAATTGCTTCTATAGCCACCACCAACAATTTTTTTTTTTTTTTTTACAGTTTTCTGGTAATTGTTTATTTCCTAACTCTAATTTATAATTTCCTGTGATTGTATATGAGGAGGGCAGATCTAACATTGTCAGTTCTTCAGAAAGTTTGGGTTTTATGGATTTGATCTAAACTTTGATAGAGTATGGGACATGAATAATTATTTTTTTTTGAACATTTCATGAAAGGCCAAAGAGTCGGGCCATACATGGTTCTAGGTGCGAAAGAGCCGAACAATACGCAGGTTTTCAATTTCCGACACAGTTGTTCTTGGTGCATGAAAACCTTTAGTTTTAAAATATCAAGAAGGAAAGGCAATTGTACAAGTTATTATATTTAAAATCAAACCTCCATGTAGCAGCATTCACATAGTTCCATTCACGTGAAATTTTCTATATGGCTTGAAGAATTGCTTTCCAAATTTCACTATCGTAAAGCATCCACAGCAATTAACAACGTGATGCATTAAGTTGTCCAAGGGTGGAGTACTAATTGCAAGCCAAGATATTGTTCTATTTTGGATAAGACAGCTAGGAAATAATATAGGTACATAGAATCTATAAAATAAGGAGGTACTTAGGATGGTAATATGTTAATTAACCATATCTCATGGATGTTTGCTTCCGATGTTAGAATAAATTTTTTTAAGAAGACAATATTAGTATACTTGATCTTTTGTGGAGGCATTATTTGTCAAATGCAATTGGTATACAACTATTAGATGTCAATTACATGGAGCAACGACCAAGCCTTAGTTCCAATTGTTTTTGAAATTGACTATAGATCCTCTACAATCAGAATCGGCCACCTATAAAACAAAATAAATAAATAAAGGATGGATACTAGCTGTTTTCAAAATCTTTTAAGGGCAAAAGTTTTTTTTTTTTTTTTTGGTTGTTAATAATTTGATAATTGGGGGCGAGGGGGATTTGAACTTGGATGTCTTTATTCAAAACACCAAGATGTGCCTATTAGTTGAGCTACAAGGCTCTTGGTGGCAAAAGAATTCTATTTTATAAATATATCTGTAACACCCTGACCCAACTGTATAGTTAAACTATGTGTTTGAGTGGTTAAGTATTATTAATATTTTAAGCAACTTACTTTCTAAAATTAATATAAGAGTATTTAATAAACATATTATTTTATAATGCCATTGAATAAGAATTGTAAAGATTATAAATAAGTGAATGACTAATTG
The DNA here is from genome assembly GCF_002906115.3 of Quercus suber. Lineage (NCBI taxonomy): Eukaryota > Viridiplantae > Streptophyta > Magnoliopsida > Fagales > Fagaceae > Quercus > Quercus suber. The sequence continues at coordinate 1,358,910 of NW_027069571.1, forward strand.
TATTATAAATATATACTAAGTATGTACAAAACTATATTAAGTGGTTAAGTTATTAGATGTATATATATATATATATAGTTGTGGGTGTTTAATTAAGTATAAAGGTAAGAGTTTATATGCAAAGTTATTTTTATAGATTGGGCCTTATAGAATATAAGCTTGTGAGGGGGGTGGAAAGTAAATTTTAAAAAGTTTGAAGGGTGACTCATCAACCCTTTTCCCTTAGCAATACACGTGCCCCAGCAAGTCAAATTCCCTTATCTTTTCTTGGCTGCACCAGAAGCTTCATCTTCCATTCTTCTTTCTCTATTCCTTTTTCTTTGTTCTTATCTCTTTCTTCTTCACTTGTTCCCACACGACAGCACCTTACTTCTCACCAATAGCCTTCCCTCTCTCACCGAAACCATATATCTTTCTCTAAAAAGGAATTGTTAAATATTAGCATTGATACACCATGTTGAATATGCTAGTATGGATGCGGAAGCGAAAGTATAAAGTATAGAATATAATAACACACGAGAGTTACGTGGTTCAGCCTAACGGCCTACATCCACGGAAGAAACCCTAAAGGGCTACATCAATAATATATTATAGTGTAGTACAAATCCTGTGTTACAATGAATCATAACATGTGTATATATAGTAGACTAAACCCTAGACTAATAGATTTCTAGTACAAGTAGGAGACTTGGCTTGCACACAAAGTAGAATTAGGCTTGGGCCTATACTAATGGGCTAATATATCTCTAACACCCCCTCTCAAACTCAAGATGGAAGTTTGATGAAATCTTGAGATTTGATAAAATTGAGAAGGTCCCTTGAATGAAATTTGGCTCTGTGACAGTAAGGCAATGGTCTTGCAGTGTTGATGCGACTTCTGACGATGGCTTGACTATGCTGGAGAGTTTTGACGGCAGCAGTAGGAAACCAAAGAAGATGAACGCAGCGAAAAATACACCGAGAAAGACAAAGATTGCTCTTAAATATAATGCAAGGACAGAAAACCATGGCCACAAGAAGGTGGCTCTGATACCATGTTAAATATTAGCATTGATACACCATGTTGAATACGCTAGTATGGATGCGGAAGCGAAAGTATAAAGTATAGAACATAATAACACACGAGAGTTACGTGGTTCAGCCTAACGGCCTACATCCACGGAAGAAACCCTAAAGGGCTACATCAATAATATATTATAGTGTAGTACAAATCCTGTGTTACAATGAATCATAACATGTGTATATATAGTAGACTAAACCTTAGACTAATAGATTTCTAGTACAAGTAGGAGACTTGGCTTGCACACAAAGTAGAATTAGGCTTGGACCTATACTAATGGGCTAATATATCTCTAACAGGAATCAAACTCTTACTAAAGTTTCAGCTTCAAGTAAGTATATATGTTTATTTTTTATTATGGGTATTTTAATGGTGGTATGGTTTGCTTTAGTTTCACTTCTATGTTCTCTAATATTATTGTTAGAAGCTGAAATTTGTGGTTTGTGAAATGAGGAAATCATGAACTTGTAAGTTTATATACATATATATATATATATATATATATATGTTGTGTTAAGAGGCTTTGAAATTGTGTTGGTGATTTGTTGAAGGTAGGTTAGGGTTTTTACCAATTAATGATTTTATATGATTAAGGAAGTAAGAAAAAGTTAGGGTGATTACTTTTGATGTTACTGCTGGGACTTTTGTTGTATTTAATTTTGCTATAAATGGTTAAATGACTATATATAAGTGTTTTCTAACATGTCTAATGAGTGTATAAAAATCTCCATATGAAAATACCATTGTTTGATAATTGTTTGTGAATTTACAAGAAAATGTTGCAAAGCTGTCACTGTGACAAATTCTGTGTTTACGCATGATAAATTATGTATTAAATTGTACACAGTGAATTTCGATGCTAGGGATATTTCCTATGAAAGCTAAGACACATGTGACTGTTATGAAAGTGGTCTCACAGCATTTGGATAAATATAAAAATAATGGTTTAATTTCTAAATTGCATGAAAGTTTGTCAGGACAGATTTGAGTATGTTGTCTTGTATGATTTTTAGTAAATCATGGTTTTATGATATGGCTCTAAAATTGATATGATATTTACTAGGCATCTAGAGGAGTTTCTCTATAAAATTGCATGACGTTTGGATGTGTATGGACAGTCCATTTGTATTTTACAAATGAGGCATATGTTGCTGAAATGAGCAGTAAACAGTAATTGTTAATTCTGAAATTTAGGATTTAATTCTAAAGTTAGAATGAATGTTTTAAGCTATAATTTAATACGCTTATCATTTGGTATGTCTAGATCATATATAAATTTTTTATGATTTGGTTCAAGGTAGAGTACTCTAAAGGAGGGGTTTTAAATTATTCAACTATTGTTTTTATGGAGCTATTTTGTTCATGCTATATGTTGCCTTGTGTAAGTTTATACATGTACCATTGCCTCCAATCTCAAACATGTTCTGAATTGATTTTAAAGCTGATTGACATAATCTGAATATGAACATTAAAACAATGGTTTCTCTATGATTTGGTACATCATGTTATTTGATGAATGTATTTTGTGTTTGGGGAACCTCATTGATGTGGGATTAGGATTTTCTTGATTTTAAGAGATAAGCTTTGAGATGAATGTTTAAATTTATGATAAAGAATAATTGATAGTAATAAATTTTGATATTTGGTTTAGATATTACTAGCCCCCAGGTCTGAGCTCCCTTGACTTTAAGCTTTCGGTTCCTCTACTTTCAAGTAAGGGATAAGTTATATGAGCATTTGGTAAGTCATAAGGTTATTTTAAAATATATTATGCATTAAAAGGTTTTTTATTAGAAATATGACATATAATCATGTTTCAGACAAAGATATGTTCGTGAGTTCTTGAAACCTTATGTATATAATTTAAGCATATTAATACTATTACTAATTCCATGAACATGATGTTTAAAGAAAACAATGGAGATGCTTTTATTATGAAATGTTATGCAAACTATGAATTTCAGTATGATGTATAAATATGAAATGTTTTCGGGTTATGTCCTCTGGTGATCTGAGCTCTGCCAGTAGGGGTTAATTACTAGCTTTTTATGAAAAATGTTATCTGATTGGCCATTAAAAGTGGGACTGGCTCTGCTATACCCGCCCTTGTTGGTTATGGTCAACTTGTGGAGGATGCCAACCTATCCTCATGGTTGAAGATATGTATTATGATGTAATCTAGGGAATACCTGGCATTGTCAAGAATGCTGGATGCCTAGCATAGTGGTGTTGGAAGCCTCCCATATAAGTACAGACTTATCAAACATGGACTAACCAATATGTTATTTATGAACAGCTATATTATGTTATTAATAATGAGAGAATGATTTTGTTTAAATGCATTGTAAAAAGTTAAAAGCTCTCATGAAAAGAAGAAGTTCTGATAAAAAGAAAAGCTATTCTTTAAAGATAAGAGTTTCTGAAGTTTTGTTGTGCTTTAAAGATAAAGAATCTAATGAAAATGTTTTAGTGTTCTATAAAGATAAACCTTTTGATGAAAGTACAAGTTTATATTAAAAAGTTATCAGATATCTGTTCTTTATGAAACGTTCAGTTTTATGACTATGAAAGTGATAATATTTTACGAGAAAAAGTTTATGAAAAAAAGTTTTATTATTCTTTAAGATGTTTCTAGTTTAAGACAAAATCACCAATTATCTGTTTTAAGTTAAAATGATTATGTTGTAATGAGAATATATATACATATATGTATGTATGTATATGATTTTAAATAATCAATAATATACTTGGTGACTTTGTAAGAAATGAAAGAAGTTCAATCCGAAAGGTTTTGGTAATATTATTCTGATAAGAAAAAGGAGAACAATTATTTTTCCGATGAAGAGCGAATAAATTATTATTATGAATATTATAAAATATTATGCATGAAAAGATGTTCTCCTATGTGAATGTCTATAAAATTAAATGATTTGATTTACATGCATTCTTATTGAAGTCTTGTGTATCTTACCCTTACTGAGCTGTGTAGCTCACCCCTTCCACTCTTTCATTCAATAGGTTTTATTTTGGAGCAAAGGGAGCCTCAGTCGAGTTTGGAAGGAGCTGGTTTTAGTTTTAAACGTATACATCCCAAATTAGGAATTTGATGTTTAGCTTTGTAGTATTTGTGTATTTTAGGATCTAATGAAAGTTGTGTACCTTAAAGTATTAAGAGATGTATTATGTGGAATTTAGAATATGAGTAACTGATGGATTATGTTATTTTTTGAGTATAATGTAGATGCTCTGAATATCAAGTAAAAAGTTATATCATTTAAGTAAAGAAACAGAGATGAAAAGAAAGAGGGAATCTTTTGTAGAATCTTTTGAAAAAGTTTAGTTGGTTCTTGTTAATACCAAGTTTAAGCTTGATATTAACATGCCGGTCATGGTCACAAATCCGGGTATCGGGTTTGGGATGTGACAATATTTATGTGCAAAATTGGTGAAGTAAATACAAATAATATTTTTTTAAAAAAAAATTATGGGAAAGGGAAGGGAAGGCAGGTCGAATCTGTGATACGGGAGACGGGAGGGGTTAGGCGCCATCGGACTAGAAGCCCATTGGCACAAATAATGAATCGTAAAAGCCTACAACTCATCATGATTATCAACTAGTTTTAAGCCCTAGCTCATATCTTCATAATGTCTCACATGGGGAACAAGTGCACCATTATCAATTCCTTTCTTTGTCTTGTAATCATAAAATGGGGGAGCATGAAAACAAGGCTCCATTGATATGACCTGACGACAAGGTGGATTAGGGGTCGTCAGATTATTAGACTTTTAGAGAATCCATGGCTTCAAACCTCCAAGACCTAGAGCTACATAACCAAATGTTGACCATTCACTTGTAACCAAGACATCAATTAAGTTGAGGAGATACATTTCTGCCCATGCCTTGCTGTTGTGCAACTTGTTCTCTGTATGTTGAAATTGTTGTTGGCTTGGTTGGAAAACCTCAACCACATCTCCATTCACGGTTGGGTGTTCCCAGTACAAGTTTCTTACATTCTCAGAGTACCCAGAACTCAAAGATGTTATAAGGATAGCTTTCAAGTTGGCCTTTTTTTATTGGGTAACAATAGTTCTCTTCCGATCTACTTGTGGCAACACTTTATACTTTAGTGTACAAGCTAAAACTTGATCCATCACATATTGGAAAGGACCAGGTCCTGTATCAAAATTTCTTGTTTGAATTCCAATCCTCTCATCTGCTTTAGCTAAGTAGGCTTGATAGTACCTTGTTATTAGTCCCCATACATGATTTAAGGGGTGGAAAAGATACTGGCCTAAGTGGTAGAAAATGATATCTTTTTGTGGGAATAATTTGCTTAATTCTTGCTCAAAAGAGGGCATCAAGAAGAGAGATGGGACAAAGTAGTTATCTGATTTCATTATCAACCAAAGAACTCTACTGAGAAGAGTTTGATCTTGATCACATAAAAGAGCTTATCATGATCATCATAATCATGTGCTAGATGGTAGTGATATTGTTGAAATATTTAAGATGTTCTTCTTCAACATGTTCCCATAAGAATGAGGAAACTTTTGACTAAGGATTTTAAATGTCTCTTTGAGGGGGAAGTCAATAGACAAAAACCATGATTTTTCTGGAAATGGCTCACAGAAATGATCAGCCATATCTATTCCTTAGTCAACAAGCAATACTCTATTTGTGAGGAGGGCATAGAGAAATGTAGATGTTAGGGTTAAAACCCTGTTGCCCAAGCCACTATAAGATATCCACATAACATACTTACACTTTGTAGAACTAGCACTGTGGTTAGACTTGAGCTGTTTTTGTGCTCTATTGTATGATTTAGTATAAGGTCCACATCGTTTATGGAGATCTTCATGACTCTGTAGTCTTGAAAGGAGATAAGAAGATGGTTTGTGGAGTGATGGTCTTCAAAATAAATTGGATTGATATCTGCTTAAGCAAGATCCCTCATTAAATCCAGAAGCAAGAAGTCCACCAAGTAGTTTGTCTTTAGGCATCTCAGTAAATTGAGAGGAAACATCTTCTGAACCTACAAATTGTAGTAAAGAAATGAAAATACTATGCTTATTTGATATGATAGAATATCAATACAGGAAGATACTGTTAGGCGTGCCTTGTTTTGTTGGTAGAGATTAGTAAGGGTAATTGGGTAAAGCAATAATGTTGACTGCAAAGATCACAAAAAAAAAAGAAAAAAAGAAAGAAGATTCAAGTGGCTTAAGCTAATGAAGATGAAGTGTAGTTGGAGAAGTTGGAGTAGGCAGAGAGGCAGAGCATCAAGCAGAGAAGCAGAGCATTAGATCAGAGTAATGGAAGATTAGCATTTGGGCTTGATATACGACAATCATGATTAAAACGACTTGTAGTTTACAATGTAATGTATATATAGACACGTGTAATGTACTGATTGGTTGTAAGTAAGTAGATTTGTATAATGTGGGATTAGTTAGTTGTCAGTTATCTAGTCTGGTGATTGTTCTAGTATATAAATACCTCTTGTATTCACAGTTCTTAATTAATGCAATTAACGAAAAATTTCTTAAATCTTGGTCTTCTCTCTGGCTTGTTCTCAATTCCTCTCTTTCCTAGCTCTCTATTTTCTTATAGAATGAAACTACTAAGAAGGATGTTAAGATACTATTTATTAACAAGAGTGGGAATGACACAGGACAGCCAGAACGAAACTGAAATAACGGAAAAATAAAAGATATGACCTAGGAGTCAACACCTAGGCTTGGCTTGGAGTCAGCATCAAGTGGGGAAACCACTAGGAGTCAACACCTAAGGTAGACTTGGAGTCAACACCAGACCAAAAGAAGGACCAAACGGCCATTGTTTTCATTCATCAAAATATCAACTTTCTCCTAAAGGAGTATAATAGGTTGCTTATAAAGGATTGCTAAACCCTAGTTTTAATTGGCTTAAAAACCCTAATTGCCTTATTACAAAAATAATCTTGCTTCCCAAATTAAAATACTAATAGCCTAATAAACTACTAGGACCTAAAATATAAAAATACAATTGACTTGCAAACATAAATAATATTAAATAATAATTTTCTTGCATATGACGCAGGACAACCAGAACGAAACTGAAATAACGGAAAAATAAAATATATGACTTAAGAGTCAGCATCTAAGGCTTGCTTAGAGTCAGTACCAAGCGGGGAAACCACTAGGAGTCAGCACCTAGGATAGACCTGGAGTAAGCACCAGACCAAAATAAAGACCAAACGACCATTGTTTTCATTCATCAAAATATCAACTATCTCCTCCAGAAGTACAATAGATTGCTTATAAAGGATTGCTAAACCCCAGTTCTAATTGGCTAGGAAACCCTAATTGCCTTATTACAAAAATAACCTTGCTTTCCAAATTAAAATACTAATAGCCTAATAAACTACTAGAATCTAAAACATATAAATACAATTGACTTGCAAAAATAAATAATATTAAATAATAATTTTCTCGCATCTCCCACATCAGGAAATCTTTTTGTCTTTCATGTGTTAGATTAGATGCCTCACTTGTACTCAGTTTGAGGGATAGAGGCCACAAATGATCAGTGAGCTAGTTCCACGGTGAAATAAATATAACAATCATAAGGTTGAATACAACCCAAACTTGATTGACCCCAAGGCACCATATAGGCTAAATCGTCTAGTACTTGGGACCATGTTGTTTGTGTAAGGTTTACTACATGTGCAAGCATTCATTGCATAAAGTAGAATATAAAAAATGAGATAGATAATTTGTATTCTATGTTTATAATCGAGGTCGTTGAAGCTGGTATGATTATAATTTATAAGCATATATTATTTTCAGCATAACGTACTTATTCTTTAAGCAGTCAAGAACTCAACCTAAACTCAATGTACTTGTTGATACATGATGAATAACAAAAGCTCATGAAACTCACATACACATTGATACATAGAAATAGACTTGTGCTTATGTAGCTTTCCATGAAGAAAGTGGTGGGGTTTCAGAATCCTTCCAAGTTGCAACATCCTTCATATATCTGTCGCCCATCACGACATCCTTAGTAGCAAATGATTCAAGTTCAACCATTTCTTCTGGTGTCAGTTTCACAGACAGAGCTCCAATGTTTTGGTTGAAGTTTTCAATCTTGGTGGTTCCAGGTATGGGACACACGTCCTTTCCTTGGTGATGAACCCAAGCAAGTGCTAGTTGTGATGGGGTGCATCCCTTCCTTGCTGCCATTTCATTAACACGCTCAAATATGGTTTTGTTATGCTCTAGATTTTCAAGTTGGAACCTAGGTAGGAACTGCAAGTAGCAACTACATATATTAGCTAGCATCAGGACTGAATCACGAAACAACAACAGAGACTTTCATGGAGGCAGGGTCACTACTCATTCTGTCATTCATAAAGCCAATGATATTTACACATTAAAATACTCATTGTTATCAGCATCAAGACTTCATCACTAAAAATAATTTTGAGGTAGCACAATTTATAAAGGCAATGACGAATATAAAGTTTTTAAAAAGTCCATAACACATCTATTTAGGTCTGTAGGCATCCACAGCTGTTGTTCCCTGGCTTAATGATGAGGACAGCACACCTTATTAGATTGGATTTTTTATGTAGTTGGATTAGTTCATAGATCATGCCTATGAACTTGCTAGAAAATGTGAGTTAGCTTTTAGATCCCTGTTTATGAGGTATCCTGACATCCATAGTGTCACCACCAGTCCTCTATCTTCAAGTAGCAAGCCTCAATTCACCTTACCCCCTACGCCTCAACCCACCTTACCCCCTCCTATGCCCAACACAATTAGTGCACCATTAGCTAGGAATGATAAAGGAAAAGGAGGGGAGAGTGAATCATCAAAGATCGGTTCCCACCTACAATGCTTTAAATCGCAAGGCTTTGGTCATATTGCTGCCAAATGCCCAACTAAGGCCCTTGTCCTTTATGAAGAGGAGAAAGAGAATAAAGAGGACGATATAGAAGAAGTGAATGAACCTAACATGGCTGAAATCAATGTCAGAGATGATTAATGCAAGGAAAACCTTAAACTTGGTTGCATTCAAATGATACCAACTCACAACCCATGAGAGTGATCTAGAAAAGACAGAGTGAGGATTCCATTTCCTATGTAAACCAATATGCATGTGAAAGTCCCAAAACTGAAAGCATGATTCCATTTGAAGTAAAGTAGGAAGCCTTTAGGTACTCATTTCACCCTATGATAGGGCACTTGAGTCAATAGGAACATATAAGCATCATGAGGTAAGTAAACAATTTCCAGAAAATGATAATCCCTATAAAATTCATGCTAGTTCAAATTACATGAAATTTCAAGTGCGGGATTTCATCATGGTTCCAAGTAAGCAATTGCAAGCTTGTAGTACTGAATCAATCAAAATGTTGAAACATGTTGGACCAAATGCATATATTGTTGATTTTCAAACTGATTACAAAAATGACTCCATCTTTAATAGTGAGAATTTGGATATTTACAAAGGCCCAGCAGTTTATTACCAATCCCATGATTTTGTCCAAATCCCTATACCAGCATGTAAATAAAATATTGATGCTATTTTAGATAAACAGATTATTTCTACTAAGGATGGAGAAATTCAGTGGTACCTAGTTTGCTGGAAGGGATGACCAATATCGGACTGCACTTGGATCACAAGAGATGAACTGCAACAACTTGATCCAGATTTATTAGAGTACTACTCAGAGTTATACTTGATGGAGCAGAGTCTTCCCCACCCCAGGAGGGTTGATGAGGACAACACACCTTATTAGATTGGATTTCTTATGTAGTTGGATTAGTTTAGGATTCCAATTTATTTTGAGTTCACATAAGGATTAGATGATTAGATAAGTATTGGCCTTTAGATTACTATTAGTTTAGAGTTTTATGGTGGCCAAAATCGGAAATTAGCCATAATTTTTAAACATTATAATTAGTAGGCTAAGTTTTCAAACTATATTTTTTACTAGCATCTTGAGTCTTAGAGACTCGATTTTGGCCTATAAATTGAGTTTTTAAGACTCGATTTCCATGGGTTAATCACGTCTGATGTGGCATTTTTTCCATGTGGCGCATACATGGAAATCGAGTCTCTAAGACTCAATATATATGTGTTTTTAAAAAACGGTTCCTACAACCACTGTGCCATTGATAATGTTTGAAATTTTTTTTTTTTGACTGAAAAGGTAGAATTTGAATTAAAATAATAAAATAAAAGTACAAAGGTGTCAGGCTATACATACTAGCCTGACAACCGGGACAAAGAAAAAAATAAAAAAAGAAAATCATTATTTTGTGTATGTTGGTTTGGCAAACCAACACACCAAGGACAAAGGAAAACTTAAAAAAAGGAAATCATCATTAGCTGACACCCAGGACAAGGAAAGACTAAAAAAAAAGGAAATCATCATTAGTTGTGTACGTAATGTTTAATATTTATGTAGAAATGGCTGGACTTATAAATCGAGTCTTAGAGACTCGATTTCTATGTGTGCGCTACGTGGAAAAAACGCCACATTAGAGGTGATCAGACTATGGAAATCGAGTTTTGAGACTCGATTTATAGGCCCAAAATCGAGCTTCTTAGACTCGAGATGCTAGTAAAAAATATAGCTTGAAAACATTTCCTACTAATTATAATGTTTAAAAATCAGAGTTAATTTCCCATTTTGGCCTTTTATGGTTTATGAACTTTTATTCTTGCAAGCTCTATATAATGGCTTCAAGTGGTTTATGTTTTATTAGACTTTTTTTTTACTATTTTTTTTATAGGTAATAAAAGTTTTATTGATAGCAAAAGTGCAATTTGTTTACGATTGTATACTCACAGCAAAGAAAATAATACCAAAAAAAAAAAAAAATCAGATAGAAACTGTAACAAAAATAAGGAAAAAAGACAAGGAAATACAATGTGTAAGACCCCAAATACAAGACCACTCAAACAAGGTCCTAGCTAGCAAATTCTTCAACAGATAAATATGTCTCTCAGTGTCCTCAAAAGTTCAAGCATTGCATTCCTTCCATACTCACCACATAAGACATGCTAGTACTATATTCCAAACATTTGAAGAATAATTCCCCAATCAATTCCTCCAAGCGAAAAGAAGAGAGACAACTGTATTCGCTATTCGGCATCCCCCGCTGAACCCCAAACAAAAGAAGAACCTCACTCCACAAAGCATGAGCAAAACTACAATGGAGTAAAAGGTAATCCACAGTTTCCTCATCACACCAACATAGGCAACACCAATTAACAAGAGGCAAGTTCTTTCTAACAAGGTTATCTATTGTAAGAATCCCACCCCTAGCAGCAGTCCATAAAAAGAAAGACAACCTTTTAGGTATCTTAACACACCAAATTCTTTGTCAAGGGAAAGAAACAGAAGTTGCTTTCAATAAAGAATTATAAAAGGAGTGCACATAAAAAATACCATAAATGATTCAACTGCCAAATTATAACATCATCACCCACCCCCCTTGGAATTCTGGCAGAAACATGCTCAAAGAAAGAGTGAAATCTCCCCGTTTCCTAGTCATTTAAACTCATGACGGAAAAGTAAGTTCCAACTTCTACCTCCCCCATCTGGAGCATATAAAATCAAATTAGAAATCAGAGCATCTTGAACCACAGCACAGACAAAAAATTCCGGATATAACTCTTTCAAGGAAATAGGACCGCTCCAGGAGTCATGCTAGAATTGAATGTGAATACCCTCTCCCACTGCATACACCATATGACTGCACCTTTCCTAATGTTCTTCCACAACCCACAGCCATTTGTCCCTCTAACAGCTCTATTGATTAATGAAATTCAGATGAGAGATTTTTCAATTCATTGGGTGCTGATTCCTAACACCTTAGGTGTTGATGGCTAAATTTTCTTGCTTGGTGCCAATTCCAAGCGAACCCTAGGTGCTGATTCTTAGGGTTTATCTTTTAGTTTTCTTGTTCTTTTATTTTCTCTTAATTGTCCTGCATCACTTAATTTTCATGACTCTAAAAGATTCCAGAAGGCAGTTCAGATGACATAAACCGAGGTAGGAAAATAACAATTGTAATCTAGGTATGCCATGCTTAATTTATTCAGTTCAATCAGTATGATGTGCCCTTGAAGTATTGGCATATATTAAAATCAGTATCTTTCAAGTAGTACAGCATCCAAAAAGTCAAAAACTTCTTTCATAGACGACTTACATAGATTCTAGAATTGATTATTATAATTCTTTGGAGCAATGACAAAATAGCAACAAACAATTAGTCCATAACCATTACATAAAAATAGTTTTCTGTAAAACGAAAATGAGTTAAATGGGAAAATATTCTATTTCAAGAAAACTGATCTAGAAAGCGGTTAAAAAATCTTATTATAGAGAAGAACCAAATATTCTGAATGGCTAAATGAGAAATGAGGTAGGATACATTAACAAATATAAAATAGAAACTTGACATCTGCAGTGTGAAGTTATCAGCAAAACATTTAGACATTGAAAATAACTTGTTCAGATTATTAGATTACCTGTATACTATAACCACTAACGTAGTTGGTAACAAGTCAAACCTTATATGCTGTATTAGTTCATTAAGAGAATCAGGCAGAGCATATAGATATTTGCAAGGTCAATCACTATGTGAGCCAACTGGGGAGATAAAATCTCTAATAATGCACTGATGATGCTATAAAACTGTGAAACTAAATGCATGTATATCTCATTTCGAAGCACAACATTTGAGTGATGGACCTACAGACCTTTCGGAAATCATCGTCCGTCAGATTTTCAAGAAGCTTAGACCCAGATGAAAAGAACCCTCGTCCTAGAGGACTGTATGCCACAATCCCAATCCCTAGTTCCCTGAACAAATAGGAGAGTAAATTTAAATTTTGAACCATAATTATTATATACCTTAAAATGCAATTGTAATTGACACCTCACCTGCAAGTAGGAATTATTTCTTCCTCCACATCTCTAGACCACAAAGACCACTCTAGCTGCACAGCAGTTATGGGATGAACCGCATGTGCCCTTCTGATTGTAGAAGCAGAGGCCTCAGATAGACCTATATACTTCATTTTACCCTCTTCAACTAGTTTCTTGAGTTCTCCAATCTTACAATACAAAGGAGATTAGAATTAGAGGATGCTCAACAGCAAGATTTTAAAAGATGCNTAGCAAGATTTCAACAGATGCATAATGGGACACATAAGAGAAAAATAGTGGCAACAAATCTAACAACTAAGCTAGCTAACAAAGAGATAACTGCAAGATAATCACTGTAACAATGGTATATTGATATGTAATTAGACTACTTAGAATATTATAATGCTTGCTGATCATTATCTGACAGTCTTGATAGGATAGTTCATGGTTACATGTTCTTAGGCAAATGGTAGTTTCCTTTATTCAAAGATCTCATAAATAATTACAAAATAATTTAACAATGATGATCACTTACAGTGAAGCATGAAGCTAAATTTAAATATGCATATTGATAGTCATCATATGTCAAAATATGATGCCTTCACAACAATGCTCATTAATCCTTCAAAAGGGGCACAAGTAAAACATGGTTCCTTTGACTCTCTCTCTCCCCAAAAGGAAATGTGAAGTCACTAAAAATATATATTAAATATAAAAATGAATTCAGAATATTGATTTCTTGAATTTGCCTATGATGCAGTCCAAAATATTAGGGATGCGGAGATACAGATAAGAATGGGGGGGATGGGATGAAGTTGTATGAAATACATTATATAGAAAAGTGAAAATGAGTTCATCAAGACAAAAGCGTTAGTTGATTCCCGCATTAATTCAATATTCAGTTCAATCAATTAAAAAAACATAAAAATCATTAGTTTGATTCCCTCACTCGGTTGAATTGATTGAAGTAGAATAAAGGAGAAAATGAGGAGTTCCTACTTTGGTTTGCTTTTGTTGTCATTCATACACATGATCTTCTTCCAATACTCTAAACTATAATGGAAATGTGAAAGAAGGTTTCAGTCGTTCCAATACGAATGAGCAAAAGAGGCAAGTGAGAACAAACTTCTACTTTTTTGGCACCGCAAGTATAGAATGGAGAAGGAAGTCCACACAATGTTCATGTTTAAAAAATATGAAAGTAAAAAGGCTTCTAATAGTGTTCCTGAGAGAGGAAACTACAAAAAGGAGATTGTAACAAAGTGTGGCTAAATATCCTGCACTCTTTTTTCTGAATGACATTCTTTAAATCTTGGATCTTCAGTCAAATCTTAATATGGCATTTCACTGAGACAGGATATGACTCCAACGGGGACTTTTAAAATCAGAAGACAAAATCAGCTCAACTCTAAATGGAATCCGAACAGATTCTGCTCATGTTGTTCAAATAATTATCAGGAAATAGAAAATGAAAAAAAGAAAAGATAATAGGCTAAATTTCTGTAAAAGGGGATTTCTCTACTGCCAACATTTCTGGTTCTATTCCTGAATTGAATGCATACACTCTATTTCCACCAGCTATTGTTTGGAAAAATCCAATTAAAAAAAAATTTACAAAGCAAAAGAGTTAGAGTAACACTAAAATTGAAGAAACACATGCTAACAAAGATCATGAGTTGAAACCAAGAAGAGAACATAAACAGGATAAAATAAGGAGATCGATTGTGACATGCCATGACATTGCAACTAATAAGTCAACCCTGCCGCCATAGAAATTTGCCTCAACTTAGGCTTTACTACATTACTTTATCTAAAAATGGAGTGACCCTTGTAAGCTAGAAAGAACTTTGAAAAGAACAAAGCACACTAGACTAGAGAATTTGGAACAAAGATTCCATAATATAATAATGCTTACAAAAAATTAGAACTAAATAGTCCCTCCCTTTTTTTTTTTTTTTTAAGAAATACAATGGTCTTTATTGTGTGGAAGTTGGTTACAAATACATTAAGATAAGGTTGTGAGAGTTAAAAAAATGTATACTCCAGTTCCAGCCATCACACACACACAAACACACACACACACATATATATGCAAAGAATAATTTTTGATATTATAATAATGAAAAGACAAATGGAGATGGTACTATATATATAGGTGTGTGTGTACGGAATTGTCGATAGAAATTAATTTCAGGGGACATTGAAAAGAAAAAAGCACAAGACTGACTAGTACTTAAGAGTAAGACTTGATATATCTGAATCAGATATGAATTAACCAACCGTGACTTCAATGGGAACGCGGGTGTCAACACGATGCTGATAGTAGAGATCAATACAATCAATATTGAGGCGCTTCAAACTGGCCTCACAAGCTGCTCTCACATACGCTGGATCGCCACGGATTTCCCTCTTCCCATCCGCAAAGCTAATACCAAACTTTGTTGCTAATTCCACCTTCTCTCTTACCCCTCCCTTCAAAGCCTGTAGCAACCCACGCACGCAAATGGACAATTAAGAGTGAGTAATGCATATGTAGGAAGTGAACACGGACAACATTTTAAATTAGTACCTTTCCAAGGAGGATTTCATTGGTGAAGGGGCCATAGATGTCGGAGGTGTCGAGGAAGGTGACACCAGTGTGGATGGCATGATGGATGAGAGTGATCATGTCTTCGTCAGGCTTTGGAGGACCATAGAATGCGGACATTCCCATGCACCCTAAACCTTGTGCAGACACCTCCAGTCCCTGTGAACCCAGCTTTATTCTCTCTACTCTTCCACCCATTATTAATTCTTTGCTCAACTTCTACTGCTGCTACTACTACTTGTTGCGCTTGCTGCGTTTTAACCAAGCGGTAGAAGAAGAAGAAGAAGAAGAAGAAGATAGAAATATATATATATATATAGGGTCCTATTACTCCTACTCCTAATCCTACACCTACAAATACAAACCGTCCTCTTTCGTAATTATCAAAAATGCTGGCGTAAGGACATACGTTTACTTTGGGTAACTATTCCCTCGCTCCCACCCCGTCTGTCTGTTGGAGGGATTGCGTTTTAAAGTTGAAAAAAAATATAATAAATAAATTCAACTAATTTGTTTAGAAAAGATTATTTTTGCTAATTTATTCTACTATTAAATTTATTTTTGTTACTATTTATAAGTCTTATAATACTTTTTGATATTATTCATGGGTCCTATTATATTATTTCAGTTAACTTTTATCTTTATTTATAGTACTTTTAGGAAAAAATTTTCAATTTCAATAAAATAAGTAAATCTCAAATGGGTCTTAAATATATAAAAATAAAAAAAAAAGTAAAAAAAAAAAAGTGTAGGGACTCAACTTGGATTGGACCCAGAGTATGAATGGGTTTGCAGCTCAACAAACCCAAACAATAAATTTGTAGAGAGTGGATCGAAGGTTTAGGCGCTAGCCGACGTTCACGAAGCATGAATTCTTTTCTTTTATTGAAAAAATACTTAGAACTATTTACAACTGGAGGATGCTCCTCGGCCTATGGCCGACAAGGCCTTTTCTTCCTTCTCCCCCCCTCCTCTTACTTTACTCGCTCCTCTTATATAGTCTTCATTGTCCTATCTCGTTCTTCCATCTGTTGATCATCCATTCGCCTTTCTTCTGACCGTCCGTCCCATCAGAGGCCTTATCAGCACTCAAGTGGTATGAATGGGTTTGCAGCCCAACAAACCCAAACAATAAATTTGTAGAGAGTCGATCGAAGGTTTAGGCGCTAGCCGACGTTCACGAAGCATGAATTCTTTTCTTTTATTGAAAAAATACTTAGAACTATTTACAACTGGGGGATGCTCCTCGGCCTATGGCCGACAAGGCCTTTTCTTCCTTCTCCCCCCCTCTTCTTACTTTACTCGCTCCTCTTATATAGTCTTCATTGTCCTATCTCGTTCTTCCATCTGTTGATCATCCATTCGCCTTTCTTCTAACCGTCCGTCCCATCAGAGGCCTTATCAGCACTCAAGTGGTTCACCCTGATCAACGTCGCCCTGCCAAGGGGTTACATCCCCATTAATGTGGCCAGAGGGGTTAGGTGAATGCATTAAGGATGAAGGTGACAGCTTGCTCTGGGCTTGTCCCTTCCCAAAATTATCCTTAGTATGCCGAAGACGAAGAGGTCTTCGGCGTGGATCCAAAAAAGAGTCTCTCCCTAATTTAGCCTCGGATGGTCATCCTTCCTCGGCATGGGCCTTGGGCCTACTACACGATGGGCTGAGGTTATTAGGCCCACGAGCCCCACAATAGCCCCTCAAAATCTTGCTGCACGTTCCCTCGGACGGGGAGGAGGGTTTTGATATCTACGGGCCCTCTAGACGAATTGCCCCACTTCGGTCCGCGCTAATGCTGGCAACTTTTCGACTGCCCGATGTACGTTTTGGCGTTTCAAGACTTGGTGTGCACCCACATTAAATTTTAGCAGCTCCACATTTCCCACTTTCAACGATGTGATGGTAATTGTTCGGTGGGGATCTCCTGCTTTTACGGGCAGACGGTTACATTTGGGGAACCTAAGGGGGATTATAAGTACTTGTTTGAACCGCCTGGTTTCCTCATTTTCGCGCTTACGACCATTGATGCGTATAATTTGAATCTGGTTCAACTTACACATTGCCCGAAGAGGATCTTCATATTTCTATAAGTCTTCTTCTCCCGGTAACACCAAATTTTCTTTGATTCTACTCCTTCTTTTCTTCTTCTGGAACCTTTAGTCGTCCTTGGGGATGGGTAAGTTTAAGAAGTTGGTTGAGTCCGACGAGATGATGAACAAATTCATTGTTGACTATGGGATACCCAATAATGTGAGTTTGAGGTACTGTGAAAAAGGGGAGTGGTACATTAAGAGGAGAAAGGGTGAAGTCGTGATCCCGATAGTCGCTTTTGTAGAAGGAGGGATGAGAATCCCTATGAGGTCAGTGACTATCGGTTACCTTAGGCATTTCCGTCTGGCTCCTACCCAGTGCGCCGTGAATGTATTTAGGATATTAGTGTGTGTAGATACCTTGAATGAGAAAATGGGGCTGAGACTGACTCATCACGATGTAAACTGGTGTTACAACCTTCATCACCTGAGAAGTAAGACGTACTATATGAAGACGAGGGATGACAGGGTCCGACTTATCCAGTGCCTTCCTGATTCTAATAAGGGGTTGACTCAAGATTTCCTCATAGTGTCGGGGGAGTGGCACAACGGTCTTCACTGCCCAACAGTAGAGGGGGAGCCAGGTAGGGTATCCGAAGTAGGAGACGATCTAGATTTCAGTATTTTTATTTATTATTATTTTTTTATAGCTGCATATCCGCTTTGATTGATTAACCACAGGAGTTTTGCTTTTCTCTTCGCAGATCTGCACGCCTTCGCACGTCATTTCCACTGGGTCAACAAAGCGGATTTGGAAACCGTTCTTAGGACGGAACTTTTCCTGAACGAAACTGATAACCAGGTTAGAGCTACTCACAAAATCCTCGGATGCGACCCAGCCCAGAAATCATTCCCAGTCCCGAAGCACGTAATTAGAGCTCGTGACCCTCGGCTTAGGCAGATTACCGTGGTGGAGGACGGTTTTGCATTTTTCGAGGGATCTTATATACCTGAAGGCATTCCGCTAGCAGGTCCCTCCTCATCCCACCAAGTAACGGAGACCGAGGAAGGACAATCTAAGAAGGCAGGGGAGGTGGTTGAACTGAGCTCTTCTGAGGACGAATATAGTGTGTTCAACCTAGCTGATCAGTCCGAGGATCCTTCTGGTGATCTAGGAGACCCCATCTGTCCGAAGCCGATCTTCGGTCCCTAAGAGTTACTACTCAGGCCGAGATGGGTTTAAAAAGACAGCCCCAAACCAATCTTCTTGACCTGCTTGAAGGCAGCTCCAAGAAGGGTGCACCGAAAGAGTCGCAGCCCAAGCCCTCAACACCTCCGCCCTAAATTTTAACTGTGCAAACCAGGTCATCCTCTACCCCTACAGTATCAGACCCTCAGACCGAGTCTTATGACCCAAAAAGGAAGAGACCTTCCAAGGGTAAAGAGCCAATGGATGGGAGCAAATCCCACTCCCCGCCCGAGGAGGGTGGATTCCGCAGGCCTCCGAAGCAACTGAAACTCGGTGGTCAACGCAAAGGTAGGAAGATCGTCCAGCAGTCTGAGGCCCAAGCCTGGCTGCCAGCTGCCATGCTCCATGATCAACCCTTGATGGATGACGCATCGATACGGGAATCTCAAGGAGTTGAGGGGGCTCTCGTAGCCGATGCCCTGGAGAAGTCTCTTCTCCTTCCCACTGACATGGCCGAGCTAAGAAATATGAGTGGGTCAGAGGTTGTCCTTAACCTTAAGAAATATCTAGGCATGGTGGGTCCCTTGGTACCTATTTACTTTATTTGAACTTCGTTACTTAGTACCTTCCCTTCTCTTTACGGAGTTACTTGTTTTTATTGGCAGGCTATCCAGGCTCTTTTCAGGTTGGACGAGGAGGTCGATGGCCAGAGCAGCGCCTTAGCGCAAAAGCGTGACAAGTTCTTGAAAGCTGCCAGTACCCTCAAGAGATCTGAGGCCGACCTAAAAAAGGCGACCGAGAATTTGGAGGAGATGACAAAGGCCAGGGACACTGCTGCCTCCGACTTAGCCGCGGCTAGGAAGCAAGCTGAGGATCAGACCAATCGCTTGCAAGACGTTGAGGGCCACCTACAAGCTGCCAAAGAGGACATTGCCGACTTGAAGAAAAAGTTGGCCGAGGCAGTCCATGAGAAAGGTATTGCTGAGTATGCCAGGGACGAGGCTGTGAGAGCCAAAGATGAGGCGGTGTTTGCAAGAATAGACGCTGAGTGCTCTGTAGAATAGGCGGAGGAGGAGGCTTTCGTAGATGGGGTGGCTAAGACTGAAGCCACCCTTCAGGCTCAAGTTCCTGCAGTGTGCAGGCATTTTTGTTCTGAGACCTGGCATGAAGCCCTCAACCAAGCAGGAATTGATGCCTCATCTGACCTTAGGAGGGAGGACATGGTATATTACCCCATTGCAATTCGCGAGACTGCCCCTGTTGCTCCCGAGGAGGGGTTCGCATTACCAGCGAGTGAGAGCCACAATAAGACCGCCGAGGATACATCTTCAGCTGACAAACCCCCCGAGGAGGTTGAACCCCAGAGAACGTTGGGGGGAGTTAGAACCGAGGGTCAGGAAATGCCCCAAGACGTGGCGAGACCTCCTGCGGACTCCCCGGCCATACCCGCGGACCCTCCGAGACAAGGCCCCTAGGCATTGGCTAAAGCCTTTTGATCTGCTTATCGAGTTAATTTGCCTACTGAGTTGGAGAGACTGGCGTATGACATAGGATAGTTCTGTTTACTTTCTCTTTTATTTCATTTTGCTTCTTGCCTCGATGGCGTTGTAAGGAGACTGTATATTTTCTGTTTGAACTGAATGCTCAATACTTTGCTTCCAACTATGGATATTTTCTTTTACTTGCCTTACTCTAATATTTTGCTCAATACTTGTATTCTATTCTGGAGTTAGTCTCATGAGATCACCTGTTATCCTTCAAATATAAATCTAAGGACCGTATTATAGCTTAACTCTAGGTAACGCTTTGGTTTTTCTACAGATAGTTATTTTCTCCATAGGTTCGAGTCCTTGGACCATGCAATACCTTAGTTCTGTCTAGTACGCAGATATAGCTGAGCGGTTAGTTTCCCCATAGGCTTGAGTCCGAGGACTATGCAATGCCTTGGTTCTGTCTAACGCTTTCATTTCTCTGTAAGTATCTAGTTTCCCCATGGGTTTGAGTCCGAGGACCATGCAATATCTTGGTTCTGTCTAGTACCCAGATATAATGGTGATCGGTTAGTTTCCCCATAGGCTTGAGTCCGAGGACCATACAATGCCTTGGTTCTGTCTATCACTTCTATTTTTCTGTAAGTATCTAGTTTCCCTATAGGTTTGAGTCCTTAAACCATGCAATACCTTGGTTCTGTCTAGTATCCAGATATAATGGTGTGATTAGTTTTCCCATAGGCTTGAGTCCGAGGACCATGCAATACCTTGGTTCTGTCTATCACTTCTATTTTTCTGTAAGTATTTAGTTTCCCCATAGGTTTGAGTGCTTGGACCATGTGATACCTTGGTTCTGTCTAGTATCCAGATATAATGGTGTGATTAGTTTTCCCATAGGCTTGAGTCCGAGGACCATGCAATACCTTGGTTCTGTCTATCACTTCTATTTTTCTGTAAGTATCTAGTTTCCCCATAGATTTGAGTCCTTGGACCATGCAATACCTTGGTTCTATCTAGTATCCAGATATAATGGTATGATTAGTTTTTCCATAGGCTTGAGTCCGAGGACCATGCAATGCCTTGGTTCTGTCTATCACTTCTATTTTTCTGTAAGTATCTAGTTTCCCCATAGGTTTGAGTCCTTGGACCAGGCAATACCTTGGTTCTGTCTAGTACCCAAATATAATGGTGTGATTAGTTTTCCCATAGGCTTGAGTCCGAGGACCATGCAATGCCTTGGTTCTGTCTATCACTTATATTTTTCTGTAAGTATCTAGTTTCCCCATAGGTTTGAGTCCTTGGACCATGCAATACCTTGGTTCTGTCTAGTACCCAGATATAATGGTGTGATTAGTTTTCCCATAGGCTTGAGTCCGAGGACCATGCAATGCCTTGGTTCTGTCTATCACTTCTATTTTTCTTTAAGTATCTAGGTCGTTTTCCTTCTTTTTTTTTTTAAATTTTCGTCCTTTAGCTTTTTTGTCCTTCTCTGTACAGCATTTGTATTTTTTTTAAGAGTCCAGATAATTTGTGTGTTAAGTACATACATTAAGCTATTAATTTTTAAGAATATTTTTTCGAAAATTAAAAATATTATTAATATTCTTTTAATTTTTAAAAAATATTTTTAAAAATAATTAATTATTCTGTGCCACACACACATTATCAAAATCTTTTTTTTTTTTTTTTTTTTTTTAATTCAATCCCTCCAACAGAGCGGTGGGGCCGTGGGGGTGGAGCGAGGGAATAGATACCCTAAGAAAACGTATGTCCTTAAAGCCAGCATTTTGATAATTCTATCTTCTTGGCTATAAAAGGCAGCAACAAGTGGCAGCAGCAGCAGCAGTAGAAGTTGATTGTTGAAGGAAAAAAGAAGAAGCAAAGAATTAATAATGGGTGGAAGAGTAGAGAGAATAAAGCTGGGTTCACAGGGACTGGAGGTGTCTGCACAAGGTTTAGGGTGCATGGGAATGTCCGGCATCTACGGTCCTCCAAAGCCTGATGAAGACATGATCTCTCTCATCCACCATGCCATCCACGCTGGTGTCACCTTCCTCGACACCTCCGAAGTCAATGAAATCCTCCTTGAAAAGGTACTACTACTAATTGAAAATGTTGTACGTGTTCCTACTACTTTCCTAGCTAATTTTCCATTTTGCGTGGGTGGCTG
Organism: Quercus suber; assembly: GCF_002906115.3. Lineage (NCBI taxonomy): Eukaryota > Viridiplantae > Streptophyta > Magnoliopsida > Fagales > Fagaceae > Quercus > Quercus suber. The sequence goes on from NW_027069571.1 coordinate 1,381,367, forward strand.
CTACAGGCTTTGAAGGGAGGGGTAAGAGAGAAGGTGGAATTGGCAACAAAGTTTGGTGCTAGCTTTGAGGATGGGAAGATGGAAATCCGTGGCGATCCAGGGTTTGTGAGAGCAGCCTGTGAGGCCAGTTTGAAGCACCTCAATATTGATTGTATTGATCTCTACTATCAGCATCGTGTTGACACCCGCGTTCCCATTGAAGTCACGGTTAGTTAATTCATATCAGATTCAGATATCAAGTCTTAAGTAGTAGTTGTCTTGTGCTTTTTTAATGACCTCTAAAATTAATTTTTATCGGAAAGACAACTAACTGAATCTTAAGAGAGAATCTAAGCAACAGTTACTGTAAGTTTTGTCCAATATATATATATTATATATATACACATATATATAAATATAGTATCATCTCCATTGGTCTATTCATTATATCAAAAATTATTCTTTGCATATATATGTGATGGCTGGAACTGGAATATACATTTTTTAACTCTCACAACCTTATCTTAATGTATTTGTAACTAACTTCCATACAATAAAGACCATTGTATTTCTATAAAAATAAAAATAGGGGAGGGACTATTTAGTTCTAAGTGTTTGTAAGCATTATTATATTATACAATCTTTGTTCCCAAATTATCTAGTCTAGTGTGCTTTTTTCCTTTCAAAGTTCTTTCTAGCCTACAAGGGTCACTCCATTTTTAGATAAAGTAATGTAGTAAAGCCTAAGTTGAGTCAAATGTCTATGGCGGCAGGGTTGGCTTATTAATTGCAATGTCATGGCATGTCACAATCGATCTCCTTATTTTATCATGTTTATGGTCTCTTCTTGGTGATCTTTGTTAGCGTGTATTTCTTCAATTTTAAGTGTTAATCTAACTGTTTTGCTTTGTAAAGTTTTGTTCAATTGGACTTTTCCAAACAATAGCTGGTGGAAATAGAGTGTATGCATTCAATTCAGAAATAGAACCAGAAATGTTGGCAGTAGAGAAATCCCCTTTTACAGAAATTTAGCCTATTATCTTTTCTTTTTTTCATTGTCTATTTCCTGATAATTATTTGAACAACATGAGCAGAATCTGTTCCAGTTCCATTTAGAGTCGAGCTGATTTTGTCTTCTGATTTTAAAAGTCCCTGTTGGAGTCATATCCTGTCTCAGTGAAATGCCATATTAAGATTTGACTGAAGATCCAAGATTTAAAGAATGTCATTCAGAAAAAAGAGTGCAGGATATTTAGCCACACTTTGTTACACTCTCCCTTTTGTAGTTTCCTCTGTCAGGAACACTATTATAAGCCTTTTTACTTTCATATTTTTTAAACATGAACATTGTGTGGACTTCCTTCTCCATTCCATACTTGTGGTGCCAAAAAAGTAGAAGTTTGTTCTCACTTGCCTCTTTCGATCATTCAAATTGGAAGAACTGAAACCTTTTTTCACATTTCCATTATAGTTTAGAGTATTGGAAGAAGATCATGTGTATGAATGACGACAAAAGCAAACCAAATTAGGAACTCCTCATTTTCTCCTTTATTCTACTTCAATCAATTCAACTGAGTGAGGGAATCAAACTAATGATTTTTATTTATTTTTAATTGATTGAACTGAATATTGAATTAATGTGGGAATCAACTAACACTTTCGTTTTGATGAACTCATTTTCACTTTTCTATATAATGTATATCATACAACTTCACCCCATCCCCCATTCTTATCTGTATCTCCACCTCCCTAAGATTTTGGACTGAATNAAAAAAAAAAAAAGAAGGAAAAAGAAAAAAAAAAAAAAAAAAAAACTAAAGGAGACTAAGAAGAGGAAAAGGACCAAAAAAAACTAAAAAAGGAATTTTATAAAATAAAAAAAGAAACAGCTGACACGTATAAAAAAGACAAAACGGAAAAAAAAGCAAGAAAAAAAAGACTACGAGCAGTATTAGCACGTTAACCGAGGGAATTTTTAGTCCAAACATTTTGGCTCTAATTGATACACCAATTTAAATATATATTTTTAATTTTTAAACAATATTACATATATTTGTACACACTTTTTTTACCTATATTTATTTTTACACATGTTTTTAAATATATATTTTTAATTTTTAAGTGTATGTACCAAACACCCTCTTTCTCTCTTGTTTTCTCTCATTTTGGATAGAAAATTTTTTGGTGAGCCCCAAAAAAAATACTTGAGTCCTATTATTTATTTTTCTTTCCAGTGCCGACTCTATATATAAAGCAACCGATGCGGTCGCCTAAGGCCTCAAGTAAAAAAAAAGCCTCCAAATTTTAATCAATAGAGGTTTTTTAAAATATTATAATAGTATTAATTAAGTCCAAATATTAGTCAATGAATAAAATAATATTTTTTTATCAAATGAAAAAAAGAAAAAAAATGTTACATTCACAACATTTTTCACAACACTTTCAAAATAAATCCTAAGAGATAAGTTGTTACACGGTATTATTGATGATAAAAAATTAATTCCAATGGTGAGTTCAAATTAGAACTGATAACAAATTAACACCTAAAATTTGTTATGAAAATATTATGAATATAGCTTCTAAAAAAAAAGAGCAATACAAAAAAGAAAATCACAACATTTTTTACAAGTTGAATTGACAAACTTTTACTAGTTTTTATCTAAGTTCACCATTAACATCACTTTTTTACTTACCACTATCAAATTATCAATCTGCCACGTCAATAGATGTGAAATGTTTTGTCAAATTTTTTTTCTATAGACTTTCAAAAAAAAAAAAATCTACGTGGTTCATGTTAATTAGTAGTAATTTTATATCTAAAATAAGATAATTGAATTTAAATTTTAAAAAAAATCATATTTAAATATATAAAAGGCTTCAATTCTAGTTTTTGCCTTAGGCCCCCAAATACATTAAGCTGCCCCTATTCTTTTCTCCCACTCAACCAAACACGCTCCAAAAAAGTTTTCCTTCCTATTTTCGCTCAAAAGTTTTTCATCTATCATAACCTTCAAACAAACACACCTTAAGATAACTGTAAAGATGGACTTGTTGTTGAGGTAAAAACGGCTTATTAAATTAGTCATGAATATACCTTTCTAAAAGAAAAAAAGAAAAAGAAATTAGTCACGAGTATCATTCCTTTTTTTTATTTTATTTAATAAAGTTTCAATTTATAGCGACCACTTTTGAATAATTAATCACTCCGAAAATATGATTTGATTTTTTTTTTTTTTTTGAGAATCAAAAGATATGATTTGATTTCGAAAATATGATGATCTCCCTGTTTTCGGTTGAAATAAATCTTTCAATAAAGCGTATTATGTGATATTAATTGAAAATTGACATGGTTTCTCCAAAAAAAAAAAAAATTGAAAATTGACATTGACCGCATAACCGCATAAGCATTTTTTGATAAGCATAACTGCATGGCATGTACGTACAGGCTAACAACAAAAGTAAAATAATAAGTAGGATACTCTCAGCCAAAAAAAAAAAAAACAATAGATAGGATACAAAAATCATCCAGAAGTCCACAATCTTTCAAGTTAAATTTATTTTTAAAAAATAACTACTTAAATATATGCACTTTCTTATGTTTACCAAAAAATTTTCATTTTAATATTTTTCCTTGTATTGTCGATTGAAATAATGGAATTGTTCTAATTGAATAACTTGACAGCCTTTCTTTTCTTAACTAGGCTTTTGAGTGGAGTTGTGATGTGTTTTTGTGTTAAAACTCATTGTCCTCTCCCTTGTGTGTGTGTTTGTTTCTCCAAAAAAAAAAAAAAAACTTTACTTCTTTTTTAATGCTAAAGTAGGCAATCCACTAAAATGATGCAATTGCTCACTAAAGTTTACCTTAGTTTCCAATTTGGGGTCAAAATGGCCAAATACCATTTTTGGACAAAATATTTAGCAATTTACCATAGTTTAAGAAATATTTAGCACTATACCACTATTTTGAAAGTCTAGTTTATGAAGCTTGAGTTCTACATAGAACTCGAGTTTATAAAAATCGAGTTCCAAAAAAATGTGGTATGGTGGTAGAGGCTAATTTAGTATTTTATAATTTAAAAGTTTACGTGAAACTCGATTTTAGGAAGCTCAAGTTGCTTGTAATATAAAGGAGAAATTACACTAAACCCACCTATGATTTGACCCGAAGCCACTTTGCCTACCAAAAGTGTAACTTTATCCACTTGAGGTAAAGTCCGTTAGTCTCCTGTTACTTATCTCTGTTAAAAATATGGATAAATTAATCAAAAAAAAAAAGATCTAAAAGTTATGTTTTATAAAATTAAAAAAAAAAAACATAATATTGTTCTTGCAGTTAGGTCAATTGCTTCTATGGTTGAGTTTTTGTAGTTGGGTCAATTGCTTCTATAGCCACCACCAACAAATTTTTTTTTTTTTTTTAATTTTACAGTTTTCTGGTAATTGTTTATTTCCTAACTCTATAATTTATAATTTCTTGTGATTGTACATGAGAATGGCAGATCTAACATTGTCAATTCTTCAGAAAGTTTGGGTTTTATGGATTTGATCCAAACTTTGATAGAGTATGGGACATGAATAATTATTTTTTTGAACATTTCATGAAAGGCCAAAGAGTCGGGTCATACATGGTTCTAGGTGCGAAACAGCCGAACAATATGCAGGTTTCAATTTCCGACACAGTTGTTCTTGGTGCATGAAAAACTTCAGTTTTAAAATATCAAGAAGGAAAGGCAATTGTACAAGTTATCAATCAATCAATCAATATATTACTAAAAATTGAAGCGTAGCATTTAATGTCGTTGCACTCACGTTGTGCCATGTTAACAGCCATGTCATCCCAATCCTTTTTTCTTTTCTTTTTTGCCTACAATTTTTACAAATTTCAAAATAATAAATCTCAGCCCTATAATAAATCTGTATAATAAATCACAGCCCACTCTTTATCTATTTACTTTCACCATAAAGCCCAGCCCAAGGCCTTTTCAACTTAAAGGAAAGATTTGAAACCATGGAACCTTGAAGGGTTGTGCGTGAGAAGCAAAGCTTGAGGACCACTAGAGAGTTCAGCACTACGCTTCGGCTCTACGTTTCACAGTAATGGTTTCAAGGACAACCAAAGAGTCTGAAAATCTCCCCACCTTCTTGCTCTACGGTTTCACAGTAACGGCCGTTTATCTGAGTTCCTTCCTTGCTATCTTCCTCTCCTCACAGTATATAAATACTTATGGAACCTAGCTGATTTGGTTGAGGTATCTCTAAACCCCAATTCTTTTTGTGCTCCATTATTTTGCTCGATGTTTTTGGTTTCGCTTTTTACATTTGTTACGGCCTTTTTCATGGTGTGGTGTGGATGATTGTTATGGTTGCTGTGGTTTTTAATTGGTGCACTATCTAACAAAAGTTGCAGAAATACTGCCAATAGTTTGTCTTTTGATTTATATGGATTGGTAGTAGTGGTTTGCTACTTGGTTTTAAACACACAACTCAGTTTTTGAGATTACAAGGAAAACAAACACACATTCAAAATTGAATCTTTATTATTGGCCCAAGAATTTGGGTTGCTGTGGGTCGTCCAAGACCAATCGGTGCAGACAGGTTTATCCAAGATCACGAGCAAATATGGACATAACAATTGTCCAAAACCTTAAAGTTGAATTCTGGAGAATTTGAGATGGAGTAAACCAAGCCCTTCAATTATGAATAAAGAACTTTGATTGTTGAGAGATCAAAACTTACATTGTCCTTAACTTGCTTAACCAATGGAATTCACTCACTGTTTGCACTCACAAATACAATAACTTTTTGTCTAATTGCATATACCTGTTTAGCCAGTTGGGACTACTTTTGTTTTGTTTTTTTTTTTTTTTTTTTTGGTTAGCAATTGTCTTTTACATTGTTTTTTCAAACTAACAGAACCTTAAGAAAAATGCTCAACACAATGTTTATACCTTTGCATTTTCTTTTGCAAGTTGGCACAATGCCATAGTAGGACTTTTCCTAGGTTCTTCCATTTTATACTTTCCTTTTTACCATTTCTCTCTTCTTTATCTTATTTTTATGCTTAAGGGGGGTTTTAATTTATGAAATAGGTTATTGGTGGGATTAATACCCAATTAGTTGTGGTGAAATTGTACCTTCCACCTTAGGCAACCGTGCCCACTGACTGATTGGAAATAACTTGAAATGTAAATGTTCAGAGCCCTGTTGTTTTGCAACTTATCTTTGATTGGACTTGGAATAGCTTATCATTTATTGAAAATTTGGAATTGAAAATCCATTTTTATGGTTGGTTGATGCACTTATATTGGCTTCTTTCATTATTTTTCCCACAATATTCCTGCCAAACTGAGGTTTGCTGGACAACAACTATAGAGCAGAACATTGAGACCACATAAGTTGCACTTTTGGTTTTGGAGTATCGAATGCACTATGGAAAAGTAAGAACACTTTTAGGGGGCCTGAAAACAACTTTTTGTTGCTCTTTGGGACCATGATTTAACTTTCCTGTGCATAGCACTTGGAAAATTTCTTGGATCTTTTGTGATATTTTTTTTCCTAGTGGGCACGTCCTAAACTATTGTATGTGCAATATTTTCCTCAAATTGAGAAGTTTTAATTAACTGTAGACTTTTTTTTAAAATCTATGCCTCTTATGTCATGTCACTACTATTTAAGCACGATGAGCTAAGGAAAAAGAAATCAACATTGAGATTAATGTCTACGACATTTTTCAACAACCATCTTGACGCCTTAGAACATGGTTAATTAATTATTTCCTGGATATAGCCTTATATACATCATTAAGTTCAATAATTTAGATGATTCTCAAAAAAGTTCAGTAATTTAGTCTTCTTGTGAGGTCCATTATGTGAAATAATTGCTACCAAACGCCAAGCTTCAAAACATGGTTATATACATAATACATTTCGAAGTACAAAAAACAAAACTTGTTTTGTTTTGGGTCTTTTGTCTATTGATCTCATTCAAAAAGAAGGTGTTAACTGCAATTATAACAGTTAGAAAATCAATTGTGGAGCAATAAGTTATTTAATGAATTTTTGACCGAAATTCACATGCTTGGCAGTGGAAGGTTTTAACACAAAGTGAAAGAGTAAAAACAAAGGTAGATTAAAAGCAAAAAAGGAGGGAGATTAAAAAGAATGAGGTTGGTCAAAAAAACTATTATAGTTTAAGTTTTTGGGTTGGTCTTACCTTGTGATATTTTAATTTTTAATGGAACTGCATAAAGACAGGAATCTCCAAATAGTCTTAGAAAAATGGTCCTCATGATACTTGTGTGAACTTACTTACCAAGCAGGAAGACACTATAGATAGATGACATAAAATATTATATTTTTTTTAGTGTTTGAGTGTGTATTTGCATGTGTTTTTGAGTTCATTTTTCAAAAGATTAAATAAAAAAAAAGGTCTTGGTGTTCAATGATATGGACACCTGTCACCGTTTTGATTACTATTTTACCCACCAATTGCTCACAAGTTACCTGTTAATTTACATATTTTTACACTGGATTTTTTTTCAAGTATTTCTAACTTTTAATTATAAATAAAATAAAAAGGCTTTGCTAAAATATTCTTTATATTTTTATTTGGTTGTGTAGGTTGTTCATATTTTCTACCAGTTGATTACGGAATATCTATTAAATTGCAAGTTCAACAACTATAAAATGAAAAGGATATGCTAAAATATTTTTTATATTTTCTTTTGGTTATATAGGTTGTTCATATTTTCTACTAGTTGATTACGGATTATCTGTTAAATTTCAAGTTCTACAGCTAGATTGTTTCGTAAAGTATGTCCAACTCTCAATTAATGAAATGGCTATTATAAAATTGAGATTATATTATCTTTTGTTGTGCTAATTTTATTTATTTATTATCTTTTGGTTTCTAACAAATTATAACGGATTATCTATTAAATTGCAAGTTCACACAAGCTGGAATATTTCTTCAGGTCTCTCTAAAATGAAATGCTTTGCTAAAATAGTCCTCATATTATTGGTAGGGTGTTCATATTATCCACCAGTTATTTGAAATGATCTTTTGCTATAATGACGATTAAATGATGGTTGGTAGGGCTTAAGTAGTAATACATTGAAAATTATTCAAAATAATTTGAATTTAAAATTATTTAAAATTCAATATCAGAGCCCAACTGTTGAGAGGGCTTAAGTAGTAATACATTGAAAATTATTCAAAATAATAAAACAATCATAAATATATATATATATATATATATATAAAAAATAAAAAATTTATCATGCGCAATGCGCAGGTCTGCGATTAATTATATTTAAAATCAAACCTCCATGTATCAGCATTCACATTAGTTCCATTCACGTGAAATTTTCTATATGGCTTGAAGAATTGCTTTCCAAATTTCACTATCGTAAAGCATCCACAGCAATTAACAACGTGATGCATTAAGTTGTCAAGGGTGGAGTACTAATTGCAAGGCAAGATATTGTTCTATTTTGGATGAGACAGCTAGGAAATAATATAGGTACATAGAATCTATAAAATAAGAAGGTACTAGGGATGGTAATATGTTAATTAACCATATCTCATGGTTGTTTGCTTCCGATGTTAGAATACTTTTTTTTAAGAAGACAATACTAGTATACTTGAATCTTTTGTGGAGGCATTATTTGTCAAATACAATTGGTATACAACTATTATATGTCAATTACATAGAGCAACGACCAAGCCTTAGATCCAATTATTTTTGAAATTGACTATAAAAAAAAAAAAAAACAATAGGTAGGATACAAAAATCATCCAGAAGTCCACAATCTTTCAAGTTAAATTTATTTTAAAAAATAACTACTTAAATATGTGCAATCTCTTATGTTTACCAAAAAAAATTTCATTTAAATATTTTTCCTTGTATTGTCGATTAAAATAATGGAATTGTTCCAATTGGATAACTTGACAGCCTTTCTTTTCTTTATTAGGCTTTTGAGTGGACTTGTAGTGTGCTTTTGTGTTAAAACTCATTTTTCTCTCTCTTGTGAGTATGTTTGTTTCTCAAAAAAAAAAAAAAAAAAAAAAAAGTAATACTAAATTTTTTTTTAATTCTTTTTTAATGCTAAAGTAGGCAATCCACTAAAATGATACAATTGCTCACTAAGGGTCTGTTTGGTTAGAGGAGTGGAAAAGTGAGATGATGGAAAATATTTAGTTTTCCCTCGTGTGTGTTGGAAAAGCAGGAGGGTGGAAAACTTTTTTGTTTTGTTGAAAAGAAAAGTGAGAGGATAGAAAATGTAATTTATATAAATTGACTATTATACCCTTGTTACATAATAAGTAAGAAATAGATTTATTTGTACTCATTAAATGATATAAAATTTACTAACAATTATATTTTTTAATGAGAACTGTTATGTCCACAACATTTTTCGTAATACTTTTACAATAAAATTTATGTGGAAAGTTGTCAGCACTGAAATTATTTTTTTACTCACCAATATTAACTAATAACAATCCATTACTTAAAATTTATTGTAAAAATATTGTGCTAATATTTCTCAATTAGAATTTTTTATTCATTTTATTATTTTCCCTGTAGGGACTCAGTTTGGATTTGACCCTGAGTATGAATGGGTTTTCAGCCCAACAAGCCCAAACAATAAATTTATAGAGAGTGGGTTAAAGGTTTAGGCGCTGGTCGTCGTTCATCAAGCATGAACTCTTTTTTATAAAAGAAAATATTTAGAATTTCTTTACAACTAGGGGGATGCTCCTTGGCCCATGGCCGAGGAGCCCCTTTTCTTCTCCCCCCCCCCCCTCTTTACTTTACTTGCTTTTCTTATATAGTCTTCATCTTCCTATCTCCTTCTTCCATTTGTTGATCATCCATTCGCCTCTCTTCTGGCCGTTCGTCCCATCAGAGGCCTTATCGATACTTAAGTGGTTCACTCTGATCAACGTTACCCTGCTAAAGGGTTATATCCCCATTAATGCGGCCAGAAGGGTTAGGTGAATACATTAAGTGTGAATGTGACAGCTTGTTCTGGGCTTGTCCTCTCCCAAAAATTATCCTTAGTATGCGGAGGACGAAGAGGTCCTCGGCGTGGGTCAAAAAAGAGGCTTTCCCCAACTTAACCTTGGCTGGTCAGTCTTCCTCGGCGCTGGCCTTGGGCCTACTACACAATGGGTTGTGGCTGTCAGGCCCACGGGCCCCACAATAGCCCCTCAAAACCTTGTTGCACGTTCCCCCGGACGGGGAGGAGGGTTTTGATATCCACGGGCCCTCCTAGGCGAATCGCCCCACTTCGGTTTGTGCTAATGCCGGTGACTTTACGACTGCTCGATGCGCTTTTTTTTTGCGTTTCAAGACTTAATGTGTGCCCACATTAAATTTTGGCGGCACCACGTTTCCCACTTTCAACGGTGTGATGGTAATCGTTCGGTGGGGATCTCTTACTTTTATGAGCAGGCAGTTACATTTGGGGAACCTAAGGGGGAGTATAAGTACCTGTTTGAACCGCCTGGTTTCCTCATTTTCGTGCTTACAATCATTGATTCGTATGACTTGAGTCTAGTTCAACTTGCACACTACCTGAAGAGAATCGTCATATTTCTGTAAGTCTTCTTCTTCCAGTGACCCCAAATTTCCTTGATTCTACTTCTCCTTTTCTTCTTTTGGAACTTTCAGTCGTCCTTGGGGAATGGGTAAGTTTAAGAAGTTGGTTGAGTCCAACGAGATGATGAACAAATTCATTGTCGACTATGGGATACCCAATAATGTGAGTTTGAAGTACTGTGAAGAAGGGGAGTGGTACATTAAGAGGAGAGAGGGTGAAGTTGTGATCCTGATAGTTGCTTTCGTAGAGGGAGGGATGAGAATCCCTATGAGGCCAGTGACCCTCAATTACCTTAGGCATTTTCGCCTGGCTCCTACCTAGTGCGCCGTGAATGTATTTAGGATATTAGGGTGTATAGATATCTTGAATAAGAAAATGGGGTTGAGACTGACTCACCACGATGTGAACTGGTGCTATAACCTTCATCACCTGAGGAATAAGACGTACTATATGAAGACAAGGGACGATAGGATTCGTCTCATCCAGTGTCTTCCTGATTCCAATAAGGGGTTGACTCAAGATTTCCTCATAGTGTCGGGGGAATGGCACAACGGTTTTCATTGCCCAACAGTAGAGGGGGAGCCAGGTAGGGTATCCGCCTTTTTTAGGTCGGCCTCAGATTTCTTAAGGGTATTAGCAGCTTCCAAGAACTTGTCACGCTCTTGCGCTAAGGCATTGCTCTGGCCATCGATCTCCTCATCTAACCTGAAAAGAGCCTGGATAGCTTGCCAATGAAAACAAGTAACTCCGTGAAAAGAAAGGAAGGTACTAAGCGACAAAATTCGAATAAAGTAAATGGGTGCCAAAGGACCCACCATGCCTAGGTATTTCTTAAGGTCAAGGACAACCTCTGACCCACTCATATTTCTTAGCTCGGCCATGTCAGTGGGAAGAAGAAGAGATTTCTCCAGGGCATTGGCTATAAGAGCCCCCTAGGCTCCTTGAGATTCCCGCATCGAGGCGTTATCCATCAGGGGCTGATCATAGAGCATGGCAGCGGGCAGCCAGGCTTGAGCCTCGGACTACTGGATAGTCTTCTTACCTTTTCGTTGACCACCGAGCTTCAGTTGCTTTGGAGGCCTGCGAAGTCTACCCTCCTCGGGCGAGGAATGGGATTTGCTCCCATCCACAGGCTCCTTACCCTTGGAAGGTCTTTTCCTCTTCGGGTCATGAGACTCGGTTTGAAGGTCTGATACTGTGGGGACAGAGGATGACCTGGTGTGCATAGTCAAAATCTGGGGCGAAGGTGCTGGGGGCTGGGCTGCGACTCTTCCGGTGTACCCTTCTTGGAACCGCCTTCTAGCAGGTCAAGAAGATTGGTTCGGGGCTGTCTTTTTAAACCCATCTCAGCCTGGGTACCAACTCTTAGGGATCAGAGATCTGCTTTGGACAAATGAGGGTCTCCTAGATCACCAGAAGGATCCTCGGACTGATCAGCTAAGTTGAATACACTATATTCGTCCTCAGAAGAACTCAGTTCAACCACTTCCCTTGCCTTCTTAGATAGTCCTTCCTCGGCCACCGTTACTTGTTGGGATGAGGAGGGATCTGCTAGCGGAATGCCTTCAGGTATATAAGACCCTCGAAAAATGCAAAACCGTCCTCCACCACGGTAATCTGCGTAAGTCGAGGCTCACGAGCTCTAATTACGTGCTTCGGGACTGGGAATGATTTCTGAGCTGGATCGCATCCGAGGATTTGATGAGCAGCTCTGACCTGGTTATCAGTTGCGTTCAGGAAAAGGTCCGACCTGAGAACGGTTTCCAAATCCGCTTTGTTAACCAGGTGAAAATGACGTGCAAAGGCATGCGGATCTGCGAAAAGAAAAGTGAAACTCCTGTGGTTAATAAACCAAAGCGGATGTATAGCTATAAAAATAAAAATACTGAAACCTAGATTGTCTCCTACTTCGGANGGAGCGAAGTAAAAAAAAAAAAAAAGAACAGAGAGAGAGCGCTGGAGAAAAAAGAGAGAATGAGAGCTTACTACTACATCTGAATGAGGAAGAAGATAAAAAAGAAAGGGGACAGGGATAAGATAAAAGAAGGGGATAGGGATAAGGAAGGATAACGTGTGGAGGAGAAAAAGAAAAATGAAAAACGTATGGATGATATGAAGGTTGGGAAAAGGAATGTGGGCCCGTGGGCCTGACAGCCACAGCCCATCGCGTAGTAGGCCCAAGGCCAGCGCCGAGGAAGACTGACCAGCCAAGGCTAAGTTAGGGAAAGCCTCTTTTTTGACCCACTCCGAGGACCTCTTCGTCCTCGCATACTAAGGATAATTTTTGGAAGGGGACAAGCCCAGAGCAAGCTGTCACATTCACACTTAATGTATTCACCTAACCCCTCTGGCTGCATTAATGGGGATATAACCCCTTAGCAGGGTAACGTTGATCAGAGTGAACCACTTGAATATCGATAAGGCCTCTGATGGGACGGACAGCCAGAAGAGAGGTGAATGGATGATTAATAATGGAAGAAGGAGATAGGAAGATGAAGACTATATAAGAAAAGCAAGTAACGTAAAGAGGGGGGGAGAAGAAAAGGGGCTTCTCGGCCATGGCCGAGGAGCATCCTCCCAGTTGTAAAGAAACTCTAAATCTTTTATAAAAAAGAGTTCATAATTGATGAACGACGGCCAGTGCCTAAACCTTTAACCCACTCTTTATAAATTTATTGTTTGGGCTGAAAACCCATTCATACTCAGGGTCAAATCCAAACTGAGTCCCTACAATTGGCGCCGTCTGTGGGGAGGATTAGGGTGCTGGCCGGCGCACCAGGCGATTGTTCTAAGTGGTCGTTTTACAGTAGGTTGGCGAAGTAAAAAAAAAAAAAAAAAAACATTGACAGCGAAAAGAGAAATCTTGATATTATTATTTCATAAATAGAAACAGTACAAATTATAATCAGAGGCTCAGGCAGGCGTGTTTCACAAACAAATTTACAAGCTAATCCTACCAGCTAGTTCTACAATCAGAGGCCCAGGTAGAGCCGCCCTAAAAAAACTAGCCAGAAGGAAGTGTCAAGCCGTGCTTTTATTGGTATAAAGAGAATGGGAAGCTTGACACAAAAAGCAGGGAAGAGGGAGGGCCATCTTGTTTTCAGGCCACCAACAACTCCCTTCTCGGCACGGCGGAGCTGGAACAAAGAGAAGAGCAGATGCAGGGGCTCCGGGATACCTTCCCCATGATGTTCCTTTGATTCTCTCCAATTCTCACGAGTGTTGGCCGTTGGAGACGGCAACACTCGAGCACCGCCCATGAGATGAATTCGCACGTCTTCTTCGTCGAGGGTGCGCTCCGAGGAGAGACGTTAGATACTCTAACAACATCCCTCCGGGCCACCTTGTATGGCGCCATCGGGGTTACGCCTAGATTCTGCTGCACCGGAATCCCAGTGGGGCTGCGGCCATAATGGCTCTTGGCACGGATGTCCTCACACCCCCAAAGCCGCCTCATATTTGCCAACTCCAGTCACACTTCCGACGGGGTTGTTAAAAGGGATTGGGGAGCTAAAAGGATGTGTTTTTCTTTTTGTTTGTGTTGGGAGGTTCATGGATTGTGGAGAAACCATCTCCCACCTTATATAGGGGATGAGGGTTGGTGAGAATTAATTCATGCAGAATTCGAAAAGAGAATTATCAGCTGGGCTAATAATAAAGCTACTAATTTCCAAGGAGGCCATAGACTGTTGGACTCGTGTTAATTCACGAGGACATTAATGAAGGCGCGTTTCGCGCACCGAAGCGTCAAGCGTGGAACACGAACGGACAAAGGGTGCTTCATAAATGAAAAAGATGGGGCCTTGAGCTGGAGGCGAGATCAACGCCACGTGTAAAGATCATAATCCGACCCAAGGAGGAATCATCTCCAGTAAAGCGGTTCGAGGACAAACCTATACTTATAGAAAAATAGAAGTGGTAGACAGAACCAAGGTATTGCATGGTCCTCGGACCCAAGCCTATGGCAAAACTATTCACACCATTATACCTGGGTACTAGACAGAACCAAGGTATTGCATGGTCCTCGGACTCAAACCTATGGGGAAACTAGATACTTACAGAAAAATAGAAGTGCTAGACAGAACCAAGGTATTGCATGGTCCTCGGACCCAAGCCTATGGTAAAACTATTCACACCATTATACCTAAGTACTAGACAGAACTAAGGTATTGCATGGTCCTCGGACTCAAACCTATGGGGAAACTAGATACTTACAGAAAAATAGAAGTGGTAGATAGAACCAAGGTATTGTATGGTCCTCGGACCCAAGCCTATGGCAAAACTATTCACACCATTATACCTGGGTACTAGACAGAACCAAGGTATTGCATGGTCCTCGGACTCAAACCTATGGGAAAACTAAATACTTACAGAAAAATAGAAGTGGTAGACAGAACCAAGGTATTGCATGGTCCTCGGACCCAAGCCTATGGTAAAACTATTCACACCATTATACCTAAGTACTAGACAGAACCAAGGTATTGCATGGTCCTCGGACTCAAACCTATGGGGAAACTAGATACTTACAGAAAAATAGAAGTGGTAGACAGAACCAAGGTATTGCATGGTCCTCGGACCCAATCCTATGGCAAAACTATTCACACCATTATACCTGGGTACTAGACAGAACCAAGGTATTGCATGGTCCTTGGACTCAAACCTATGAGGAAACTAGATACTTACAGAAAAATAGAAGTGGTAGACAGAACCAAGGTATTGCATGGTCCTCGGACCCAAGCCTATGGCAAAACTATTCACACCATTATACCTAGGTACTAGACAGAACCAAGGTATTGCATGGTCCTCGGACTCAAACCTATGGAGAAACTAGATACTTACAGAAAAATAGAAGTGGTAGACAAAACCAAGGTATTGCATGGTCCTCGGACCCAAGCCTATGGCAAAACTATTCACACCATTATACCTGGGTACTAGACAGAATCAAGGTATTGCATGGTCCTCGGACTCAAACCTATGGGAAAACTAGATACTTACAGAAAAATAGAAGTGGTAGACAGAACCAAGGTATTGCATGGTCCTCGAACCCAAGCCTATGGCAAAACTATTCACACCGTAATACCTAAGTACTAGACAGAACCAAGGTATTGCATGGTCCTCGGACCCAAGCCTATGAAAAACTAGATACTTATAGAAAAATAGAAGTACTAGACAGAACCAAGGTATTGCATGGTCCTCAGACCCAAGCCTATGGAAAACTAGATACTTATAGAAAATAGAAGTACTAGACAGAACCAAGGTATTGCATGGTCCTCGGATCCAAGCCTATGAAAAATTAGATACTTATAGAAAAATAGAAGTACTAAACAGAACCAAGGTATTGCATGGTCCTCGGACCCAAGCCTATGGAAAACTAGATACTTATAGAAAAATAGAAGTACTAGACAGAACCAAGGTATTGCATGGTCCTCGGACCCAAACCTATGGAAAACTAGATACTATAAAAAATAGAAGTACTAGACAGAACCAAGGTATTGCATGGTCCTCGGACCCAAGCCTATGGAAAACTAGATACTTATAGAAAAATAAAAGTACTAGACATAACCAGGGTATTGCATGGTCCTCGGACTCGAACCCATGGAGAAAATAACTATCTGGAGAAAAACCAAAGCGTTACCTAGAGTTAAGCTATAATACGGTTTTTAGATTTATATTTGAAGGATAACAGATGGTTTCATGAGGCTAACTCCAGAATAGGATACGAATATAGAGCAGAATATTATAGTAAAGCAAATAAAAGAAAATATCATTAGTTGGAAGCAAAGTATTAAGTATTCAGTTCAAACGGAAAGTATACAACTTCCTTACAACGCCACTGAGGCAAGAAACAAAATGAGATAAATGAGAAGATAAAAGAGAAAACAAACAAAATTATCCTATGTCATATACTAGTCTCCTCAACTCAGTAGGCAAATTAATTCGATAAGGAAATTAAAAGGCTTTAGCCAAGGCTTAAGGGCTTTGAATCGAAGGGTCCGCAAGAGGCCTCGCCACATCTTGTGGTATTTCCTGACCCTCGGCTCTAACTCCCCCCAACGTCCTCTGGGGTTCAATCTCCTCGGATGGTTGGTCAGTTAAAGATATATCCTCAGCGGTCTGATCGTGACTCTCAACCGCTGGTAATAAGGACCCCTCCTCGGGAGCAGCAGGGGTAGTCTCGCGAATTGCAATAGGGTAATATACTCTATCCTCCCTCCTAAGGTCAGATGAGGCATCAACCCCTGCTTGGTTGAGGGCTTCATGCCAAGTCTGAGAACAGTGTGCCTACACACCGCAGGAACTTGAGCCCGAAGGATGGCTTCAGTCTTACCCACCCCATTTGCGAAAGCCTCCCCCTATGCCTGTTCTACAGAGCGCTCAGCGTCTATTTTTGCAAATACCGCCTCGTCTTTGGCTCTCACAGCCTCGTCCCTGGCATACTCGGCAATACCTTTCTCATGGATTGCCACGGTCAGCTTTTCCCTCATATAGGCAATGTCCCCTTTGGCAGTCTGTAGTTGACCCTCAACGTCTTGCAAGCGATTGTTTGATCCTCAGCTTGCTTCCTGGCCATGGCTAGGTCGGAGGCAGCAGCGTCCCTGGCCTTCGTCATTCCTCCAGATCCTCCGTCGCCTTTTTAGGTCGGCCTCAGATTTCTTAAGGGTATTAGCAGCTTCCAAGAACTTGTCACGCTCTTGCGCTAAGGCATTGCTCTGGCCATCGATCTCCTCATCTAACCTGAAAAGAGCCTGGATAGCTTGCCAATGAAAACAAGTAACTCCGTGAAAAGAAAGGAAGGTACTAAGCGACAAAATTCGAATAAAGTAAATGGGTGCCAAAGGACCCACCATGCCTAGGTATTTCTTAAGGTCAAGGACAACCTCTGACCCACTCATATTTCTTAGCTCGGCCATGTCAGTGGGAAGAAGAAGAGATTTCTCCAGGGCATTGGCTATAAGAGCCCCCTAGGCTCCTTGAGATTCCCGCATCGAGGCGTTATCCATCAGGGGCTGATCATAGAGCATGGCAGCGGGCAGCCAGGCTTGAGCCTCGGACTACTGGATAGTCTTCTTACCTTTTCGTTGACCACCGAGTTAAAATGCGTTCAGTGCTTTTTTTTTTTTTTTTTACTTCGCTCCAGTGCTCTCATTCTCTCTCCTTTTTTTTTTCCTTCAGTACTCTCTCTCTCTCTCTCTCTCTCTTTTTATTTTATTTTATTTTTTAACTTGATTCCGCTCTCATTCTCTCCTTTTTTTTTCTTCAACGCTCTCTCTCTTTGTTCTTTTTTTTTCTTGATTCCAGAATGGGGTATTACGGTAAAACTGCACTGAGGCAGTTTCTCTCGTTACTTTTCCTCCCGATTTGGGAGGAAAAAATTTGTGGGACCAGGAGAGAAAATTTTCTCCTGGGTTTTCCACTCCCCCTGTTTTCTTCCTATTCCCAAACAGTGGAAAACTATTTTCCTTTTTACATTTTCCATCCCTCCTAAATTCCACCCAACCAAAAACAGTGTAAAGTTGTCAAGGGTGGAGTACTAATTACAAGGCAAGATATTGTTCTACTTTGGATGAGACAGCTGATATAGGTACATAGAATCTATAAAATAAGAAGGTACTTAGGATGGTAATATGCTATAATACCCGGGAAAAAAAAATTAAAAGGAAGGGTATTTAAGTAAATTTATTTTGTGGGACCAATTTTATAATTTATAATTATAAGGGAGTTTTTAGAAAATAAGGTTGTGATGTCGTGGAAGTCTAAAGAAAAGCACACACGATGCTCTTTTGATGGAACAAAAACTAAACTGTTAGTTCCTAGTTAGTAAACCTCGAATCCACGAGAGGTACTTTGAATCCACAATGTTATAGGTCTGGAATCCACCAGATAATACAATAAACACAAGTCTGAATTTTTATTGATAATAAACTATGAAAAAAGTTTACAGACTTAGGGGCCTATTTAAGGGCTCCTTAAAACTTGATAGACAAGAAAATGTAATCTAAAATAACTCTTAATTGATACCTAACCATAACAGAAATCAAATTTGATCTAAAAAGCATTAAATGCACCTAAAAACAAGGAAATAAATCACCTAAACCTAAAATAACGTTTTTTTTACAAAAAAAATACCAAAAATAATAAATTACAATAATTAAATAGTAAATTGTATCCTACATCAGACCCCTCCACTTGAAACAAACTCGTCCTCGAGTTCATCTTTGGAATTTGAAATCTTCCATGCCAAGAGAACAAATACTTTGAATACTTCATCTTCTTTGTTTTCTTGCCAAACTTGAAAGTCATTAATTGGGCAACTTGAACTTCTTCTCCCTTGATTTTCATGTAATTGACAATATTCATCAAATAAGAGTCAATGATCAAATCAAATCTTTCCACCCCAATAAAATCAATAAACTTTGTTTCAGTGACTCCCAATAAAATAATAGGAGTTTGAATGTTGCAATCATCTAACTTGATTTCATCAATATCGTTGACAACTTCTTCTGTAATTTCTTCTTTAATGGTCTCTACTATCTCAACCTCAAGATCTTTCTATAATGGGGTCTTCATTAATATCCTTCACAATCTTGATTTCAGGTTCTTCTTCTATAACAAGGCCTTCATTAATTTCCTCAGAAAACCCTATATTTTCTTCTTTGACTTCTCCATATTCAAGAACGACATTTTCTTTAACATGTAATTCTTTTTTTAACGGTGGAATATTTGGCTCTTCAAAAATAATTCAAGTATGAACTTTTTGGCCAATAATAATCTTGTATTGTATACGTCAAGATTTCTTCACAATCCAAAGGATAAAATTTGATAGCAAGCATCTTTTTCATCCTTGGCCATAATTGAAATTTGTCTTTACCTTGTCGGATTCTATCAAATTGTACTCGTTCCCACCAACATAAGGCATACTTACTAAGTTTATACAAAGCAAGTCCAACTTTTCTCTCATAACAAATATTCTTATAGTCAAATAAATTCTCTAGATCAAGTAACCAATCAAGAAAATCTTCTTTTAAAAAATAACCATTAAAACTTGCAATTCTCTTATAAAGTCTATATGAAATTTGCTTACCAATAGGTTGCCCGTGAGTTATGTCTCCGTTGTAGTTATCCCTATTGTTTCCATTCTTCAACGACACCATTCTAGCATAGATATTTGTGAGTGTTTGTTGTACATCACCTAATACTCGCTAAGTTATTCATCGTTGTTGTGGTGGTGGTTACCGTCTCGCTGGTTAGCAATCAGACCAAGGTAAGTCAAGGCTCTGATACCAACTGATGTCACGGAAGCTTGAATAAAAGCACACACGATGCTCTCTTGATGGAACAGAAACTAAATTGTTAGTTCCTGGGTAGTAAACCTCGAATCCACCTACCAGAGACCACAATAGACACAAGTCTGAATCTTTATTGATAATAAACTATGAAAAACGTTTACAGACTTAGGGGCCTATCTAAGGGCTCCTTAAAACTTGACAGACAAGAAAATATAATCTAAAATAACTCCTAATTGATACCTAACTATAACAAGAATCAAATTTGACCTAAAAAGCATTAAATGCACCTAAAAATAAGGAAATAATCACCTAAACCTAAAATAACATTTTTTACATAAAAATACCAAAAATAATAAATTACAATAATTAAATAGTAAATTGTGTTCTACATCAGGTTGAAACCCTAACTATATATAAGCTTATTAAGTAGGGATGACAATTTTTGCCCGACCCGCGGGTACCCGGCCCGGCCCGGCCCGACCCTAATAGGTCGGGTTTTACCCGGTCCAATTAAGAATAGGGTTGGATATGGGTTTAAAAAAAAAAACCTGAAGCGGATTCAGGTCGGGTCTGAGTTTTATCCAAAAAACCCGAGACCCGGCCCGGTTAAAAACCCGGTACCCTAAAATTACAAAAATACCCTATATATATATATTCCTATATTCTAACCCTAATCCCTCATTTCTTCACTCTTCAGCCGACACTCACACTCCCTCAGTCCCTCATTTCAGCTCAGTCCCTCTTCACCTCAATCCCTCTCCCTTAGCAACTAAATCCGAGACACTCCCTCACTTCGACACTCCCTCGGTCCCGCCGCCTCTGCACGGCCTCAACGACTTGGTCCACCACTTCGCTAAGCAAAACGACGTGTCATTTGCCTCTTCATCTTCCTCCACTGTCCTCGGTGGCCCCACTGCCATTTCCACCGCCGCTTCCCAACGTGGCTGGCCTTCTTCCTCTTACTTCATCAATGGTTTGTTTGCTCTTTTTTCCTCATCTGGGTGCCTTTCATTTTTGTTGGGTTTTCCTTGTTTTTAGCTAAATTAGCCATTTTTATGAGATATCCTCTGTATATTTGATGCTTTTCTCATCTGGGTGCCTTCTATTTTTGTTGGGGTTTCCTTGTTTTCAGTGAAATTTGCCATTTTTGTCAGATTCTCTTTTTTCTCATCTGGGTGACTTTTATTTTTGTTGGGTTTTCATGGTTTTTAGTTAAATTAGCCATTTTTATGAGATGTCCTCTGTATATTTGATACTTGATATGGGAGTTTGATTAAGAAAGCGGTTGTTTTCATTGTTGCTTTGCTCTTTTTTCTCATCTGGGTGCCTTTTATTTTTGTTGGGTTCTCATAGTTTATCTTTGGATTTGAGTGCTTTTAGTTAAATTAGCCATTTTTAATGAGAAATCCTCTGTATATAGCTTTATGGTTTTATTTGAAAACTCTATATGTGTATATAGCTATGTATTGATCTGAATAGTTTTGAATTATCCAGGTTAGTTGAACTAATTGGATTATGCTCACAACCTGAAGCTGGTGGTCGCCCCCCCAAAAAAAAAAGTAAAAGGGTGGAGGGTGAGGTTACAAATTTTTAATCTTTTATGTCGTATATTGTTAAGATATGGTTTATGCTTGTGATAGTGCAAATAGCAGTAACTGTGTATCTTGTAATGTGTAGCTACTGTAATAAAAAAAATGTGTTGTTACTGTAATTGAGCATGTGCTTAATATGCTTAGAGATGAGGTAGTTAAGGGGTAGTTAAGAAACTGTTAGGCTGATATAGATTGTAGATTCTGTCAGATGCTAGTATAAAGGAGCACTGAATTGTAATGTAATGAATAAGCTTATTTGTGTGTTCTGTTCTGCTTTGCACTTTCACTGTTGATATAAGTATGTCTAGGGCTATGAAGCTGAATAGTGTTGTTTAATGTGATCTATTGTTCAATACTTGCATTTCTTGTTTTCTTATTGTGATTTTGTGATGTCCAAATGCATTTACCTCCTTTATATTTGCTAGTTACAATTTGATGAAGTTTATTCCATTTTTTAATTTATTGTTGTTGTAGGTTCTTCAACTATATCGGGAGATAGTACATTTCAATCCATTCTTGATGATAGGGAGCCAAATGAAAATGATGGGAGTTGTGCCACAATTGATGGGAGTTGTATCACAATTGATGAAGATTAAACATTTTGTATTAATTTAGTAGCTTTTTTAATTTCTTAGACTCGTTGGATTAATTTGTTGGTTTGTAATTATTCTAAACTTGTGGGATTTATTTTGTAGCTTTTTAAATTCTTGGACTTGTTGGACTTTTGATACTTATATCTTGGACTTGTTAGATTTATTTTATTTTTATGTTTAGCTGATGATTTTAGTTATGATTTTGTTGATTAATGATTAAATGGTTATCTTAGCTAGGTAATTTATTGATTTAAAATCTTATGATTTATTTAATTATGATTATGATATTAGTTATGGTTTATTGATTTATAGATTTATAATTAACAGGTTATTTATTTATTTATGATTAGTAGCTTATGATTTGGACTGATTTGGCATTTGGGCCTTGAATTAGAATATGCAGGCTTAATGTAGGCAAAAATAAATTTGGGCTTAAATTTTTTTTTTTTGGGTTGAGCCACGAATTGGGTCTGGGTCATGTTATCTAGGCTTGAATTAGAATATGTGGGCTTAATGTAGGAAAAAACAAATTTGGGCATAAATTTTTTTTTTTTTTGGTTGGGCCACGAATTGGGCCCAATCCCTAAACGGGACCCGTGGGGCCCGCGGGGCCCGGCTAGGGCGAGTCCAGACCCCGAAAAAAAAAATTCGGTAACCTAAACGGGCTGGGTTTGGGCAACGGGTCTTGCCCCGCAGGTCGGGTCCGGGTATGAAAAAACTCGGCCCGAACCCGACCCGTTGTCATTCCTATTATTAAGTTTTGGGAGATGTGACTATCCAAATTACTCCAGTAGAGAATGTTTGACTGCACAATTGAAATAAAAGTTTAAAAATCTTTTTCTTGTCAAATCTAAGTTTTATTTAGAATTAAAGTATTTTTCTTATATGATTATTTTGGCTAATAGTGAGACTATTTAAAAAATTCAATGAGTATGATGATGTAAATGAAGAAGGAATAGATCCTTTTTTCCTTGTGCCGGTGCTGCGTTACCTGTAAGTGCTGCACAGGTTTACCAAACTGAGTTTTGGTGAATAACAAAAAGTTATGGTGGGGGCTGGTAGTGTGATAAATATATAATATATTTATTTATTTATTTATTTATGTATATGTGATAAATGAAATCACTACCTTGACAAATCAATGCCTGCACCTTTCCTTTATTGTTATTATTATATTTGTTTATTTGTTTGGTTGAGGCATATAAAGGAAGTCAGTAGGTTTGACATAAGTGATTAAATATATATATATATATATATATATATCAACTCACGAATATAATAATAGGTGATGTACTTTTGACCCTTCATGCCTATAGGTATGATGTACTTATAGACTTCATTAGTGGCAGAAAATAAAGAGAGCAAAAATATTGTATTTACGTGGGATTTTGGTGTGAGTGGATAGTGGGCAATTATTTGATTATTTTTAACAGTCTCTCTCCTAACTAGGTACATTTATAAGTTTTTTTTTGAATTATTTGATTATTGAGTATAGTACTTGAAAATTGTTTTAGGTAATATCTAAGAATTTTAAAAGAAGTGTTAGAGAGAAGTTCCTTTTGGTATGGCTTTTGGAGGTAAGTAACCTTATCCTAATTAGTTTTATTTTGCGTATTTTAACTATTAAAAATTGTTTACAGTTGTTGTAGGGACTCAATTTGGATTTGACCCTGAGTATGAATGGGTTTTCAGCCCAACAAGCCCAAACAATAAATTTTTAGAGCATGGGTACAAGAACTAGTGCTGTTTGACAGGAAATGTTATACTCATCAAGTAACAAGGGATATTTTAGGTTCATTCCTTGAGAAAAACTCTCCTCAGCTTTCTTTCAGTCCGTCCCTCTTTTCTTCTTTCTTTCTTTCTTTTTTATCAAGAGTCCCCCCCTCAATTTCATTCGTTTCTATATTATATACTCCGTTCTCCCCTCCGTTTCCATTGTACACATGTAGTTCTTATCGTGGAAGCTCCTTTCTGTCCCATCCAGCACCTACCGGAACATTCTGCTTAGTGGCCGTAAAGCTGCTTAGTCACTATTCAGGTATCACCTCCACATTAATGCGGCCAGAGGGTTAGCTGGAAAGCATTTAATGTGGAGGTGATGGCCTTGGAAGATATTTGATACCTTCCCCGACTCCCCCTTAGGTCTATACCCAATTTCCAGTTCAGATACAACTTAGCGGAGTCTCCTCAATAAAACGAAAGTTACATTCACCTCGGACTTTGGCGTCCTCGAACGTACGTTATGTCGCTGTATACAATATCCACTTCTTTCTCCTATATTATCCATTTAATAATAATAAAACTTTTTTAGGCTATTCTCGGATAATTAAGCATCCTCGGATTGGGCCGTTGGGCCCCGAGCCCACTTCTGAGGATTATTATATCTTTTTAACCAACAGGCCCCACAATAGCCCCTCAAAATCTCGATTTTTGCTACCTCGAGAAAAAGGGAGATTTTGACATCTAGCCTTCATTTATTTCGTAGGTTTCCCCCGCTTTTAGAATGTCTTTTTGTTTGCCTAAGGCACGCTCCTGACGTTTCGGCGTCATGAGCACGCCATTATTAAATGATAACTGCTCTGTTGTCCCACACATTCAACGACCTGATGCAAATCTAACGGTGGGGGATCCTTTGCATTTATGGGCGGGGTTTTTCCCGCTCCCACTTTCTGTGCCCTTATAAAGTGCCTTTCAAATCAAATCTTTCTTCAGTTACAAATTACTCCCTCTCAGCACGTATTCATTGAATCTGTCTTTCTCTCATTACTCCACGCTCTCATAAATACTAAGAGCCTGTCCGAGGAGCTTATTTTCCAAACCTGTAAGTTTCCTTAACCCTCCCTAGTTTTCCATCTTCTATATCAGTTTTTCTCTGCTACTGTTAGAAAATGGGTAGATTTAAGTATCTAGTTGATTCCGAGGAACAAATAGAATCATTTAGGGCTAAGTATAGGATTCTCTCAACAGTGGGTATGAGATACGCTTCCCCCCAAACTTGGTTGCACGATAGAGAAACGGGGGAGGTAGTCATCCCTATGGTAGCTTTTGTCGAGGGAGGGATGACTATCCCAATGGGTAGTCTGACGAGAAATTACCTTAGGTTCTTTAGGTTATCTCCCACGCAGTGCGCCTCGAATATGTTCAGGGTGCTTGGAAGTATAGAGGCTTTAAATGCCTTATACAATTTAGGTTTGACCCATCACGATGTGAACTGGGTATATAATCTCAATCATTTGAAGGATCAGGGATATTACCTTAAGTCTAGGTACCTGCAGTAAGATTGATCCAGTGCCTCCCTACCTTAAACAAGGGTTTTAAAGACGATTTCTTTATTTTTTCCGGGGAGTGGCATGATGGTTTGCCTTGCCCGACTGAAGAGAGACAACCAGGTGGGGTTCCTAGGATGTACGTCCCTGATAATTCATATTAATTTTTTAATTGAAGCAGTTTTTATTTCTAATGGAAATTTTCTTTTATGTTTTAATTACTTTGCAGACAAGCGCGCCACTAGACGCAATATCAGGCTGATCAACAGGGAGAGCCTAGATAGAATTCTGCGGTCCGAGGTGTATGTGAATCCCTCTGACGGCCAATTAAGAGTAGCACACTTAATACTCAAGTACAAACTTGCGTCCACAGCCTTTCAGGCTCCTCAGTATGTGATAAAGGCAAAAGATCCTCGGCTCCACCGTATCAGTGTAGCCTTTGAGGGATTCATTGTTCCTGAGGGCACCCCTTTTCCTGAAGGTGAGCCCTTTACTGAACCATCGCCTGAGGCCACTCTTTCTATAGGAGCTTCATCATCACGCTCCGTTCCCCAAAAAGTGAGAGAAGAAGAAGAAAAAGAAAAAGAGGCCGAAGGAGAAGAAATAAAGAGTGGGTTAAAGGTTTAGGCACTGGCCGTCGTTCATCAATTATGAACTCTTTTTATAAAAGAAAATACTTAGAGTTTCTTTACAACTGGGAGGATGCTCCTCGGCCATGGCCGAGAAGCCCCTTTTCTTCTCCCCCCCCTCTTTACGTTACTTGCTTTTCTTATATAGTCTTCATCTTCCTATCTCCTTCTTCCATCTATTAATCATCCATTCACCTCTCTTCTGGCTGTCCGTCCCATCAGAGCCTTATCGATATTCAAGTGGTTCACTCTGATCAACGTTACCCTGCTAAGGGTTATATCCCCATTAATGCAGCCAGAGGGGTTAGGTGAATACATTAAGTGTGAATGTGACAGCTTGCTCTGGGCTTGTCCCCTTCCAAAAATTATCCTTAGTATGCCGAGGACGAAGAGGTCCTCGGAGTGGGTCAAAAAAGAGGCTTTCCCTAACTTAGCCTTGGCTGGTCAGTCTTCCTCGGCGCTGGCCTTGGCCTACTACGCGATGGGCTGTGGCTGTCAGGCCCACGGGCCCCACATTCCCTTTTCCCAACCTTCATATCATCCATACGTTTTTCATTTTTCTTTTTCTCCTCCACACGTTATCCTTCCTTATCCCTATCCCCTTCTTTTATCTTATCCCTGTCCCCTTTCTTTTTATCTTCTTCCTCATTCAGATGTAGTAGTAAGCTCTCATTCTCTCTTTTTTCTCCAGCGCTCTCTCTCTGTTCTTTTTTTTTTTTTTACTTCGCTCCAGTGCTCTCATTCTCTCTCCTTTTTTTTTCCTTCAGTACTCTCTCTCTCTCTCTCTCTCTCTTTTTATTTTATATTTTTTAACTTGATTCCGCTCTCATTCTCTCCTTTTTTTTCTTCAACGCTCTCTCTCTTTGTTCTTTTTTTTTCTTGATTCCAGAATGGGGTATTACGGTAAAACTGCACTGAGGCAGTTTCTCTCGTTACTTTTCCTCCCGATTTGGGAGGAAAAAATTTGTGGGACCAGGAGAGAAAATTTTCTCCTGGGTTTTCCACTCCCCCTGTTTTCTTCCTATTCCAAACAGTGGAAAACTATTTTCCTTTTTACATTTTCCATCCCTCCTAAATTCCACCCAACCAAAAACAGTGTAAAGTTGTCAAGGGTGGAGTACTAATTACAAGGCAAGATATTGTTCTACTTTGGATGAGACAGCTGATATAGGTACATAGAATCTATAAAATAAGAAGGTACTTAGGATGGTAATATGCTATAATACCCGGGAAAAAAAATTAAAAGGAAGGTATTTAAGTAAATTTATTTTTGGGACCAATTTTATAATTTATAATTATAAGGAGTTTTTAGAAAATAAGGTTGTGATGTCGTGGAAGTCTAAAGAAAAGCACACACGATGCTCTTTTGATGGAACAAAAACTAAACTGTTAGTTCCTAGTTAGTAAAACTCGAATCCACGAGAGGTACTTTGAATCCACAATGTTATAGGTCTGGAATCCACCAGATAATACAATAAACACAAGTCTGAATTTTTATTGATAATAAACTATGAAAAAAGTTTACAGATTAGGGAGCTTTAAGGGCTCCTTAAAACTTGATAGACAAGAAAATGTAATCTAAAATAACTCTTAATTGATACCTAACCATAACAGAAATCAAATTTGATCTAAAAAGCATTAAATGCACCTAAAAACAAGGAATAAATCACCTAAACCTAAAATAACGTTTTTTCAAAAAAAATACCAAAAATAATAAATTACAATAATTAAATAGTAAATTGTATCCTACATCAGACCCCTCCACTTGAAACAAACTCGTCCTCGAGTTCATCTTTGGAATTTGAAATCTTCCATGCCAAGAGAACAAATACTTTGAATACTTCATCTTCTTTGTTTTCTTGCCAAACTTGAAAGTCATTAATTGGGCAACTTGAACTTCTTCTCCCTTGATTTTCATGTAATTGACAATATTCATCAAATAAGAGTCAATGATCAAATCAAATCTTTCCACCCCAATAAAATCAATAAACTTTGTTTCAGTGACTCCCAATAAAATAATAGGAGTTTGAATGTTGCAATCATCTAACTTGATTTCATCAATATCGTTGACAACTTCTTCTGTAATTTCTTCTTTAATGGTCTCTACTATCTCAACCTCAAGATCTTTCTATAATGGGTCTTCATTAATATCCTTCACAATCTTGATTTCAGGTTCTTCTTCTATAACAAGGCCTTCATTAATTTCCTCAGAAAACCCTATATTTTCTTCTTTGACTTCTCCATATTCAAGAACGACATTTTCTTTAACATGTAATTCTTTTTTTAACGGTGGAATATTTGGCTCTTCAAAAATAATTCAAGTATGAACTTTTGGCCAATAATAATCTTGTATTGTATACGTCAAGATTTCTTCACAATCCAAAGGATAAAATTTGATAGCAAGCATCTTTTTCATCCTTGGCCATAATTGAAATTTGTCTTTACCTTGTCGGATTCTATCAAATTGTACTCGTTCCACCAACATAAGGCATACTTACTAAGTTTATACAAAGCAAGTCCAACTTTTCTCTCATAACAAATATTCTTATAGTCAAATAAATTCTCTAGATCAAGTAACCAATCAAGAAAATCTTCTTTTAAAAAATAACCATTAAAACTTGCAATTCTCTTATAAAGTCTATATGAAATTTGCTTACCAATAGGTTGCCCGTGAGTTATGTCTCCGTTGTAGTTATCCCTATTGTTTCCATTCTTCAACGACACCATTCTAGCATAGATATTTGTGAGTGTTTGTTGTACATCACCTAATACTCGCTAAGTTATTCATCGTTGTTGTGTGGTGGTTACCGTCTCGCTGGTTAGCAATCAGACCAAGGTAAGTCAAGGCTCTGATACCAACTGATGTCACGGAAGCTTGAATAAAAGCACACACGATGCTCTCTTGATGGAACAGAAACTAAATTGTTAGTTCCTGGGTAGTAAACCTCGAATCCACCTACCAGAGACCACAATAGACACAAGTCTGAATTTTATTGATAATAAACTATGAAAAACGTTTACAGACTTAGGGGCCTATCTAAGGGCTCCTTAAAACTTGACAGACAAGAAAATATAATCTAAAATAACTCCTAATTGATACCTAACTATAACAAGAATCAAATTTGACCTAAAAAGCATTAAATGCACCTAAAAATAAGGAAATAATCACCTAAACCTAAAATAACATTTTTTACATAAAAATACCAAAAATAATAAATTACAATAATTAAATAGTAAATTGTGTTCTACATCAGGTTGAAACCCTAACTATATATAAGCTTATTAAGTAGGGATGACAATTTTTGCCCGACCCGCGGGTACCCGGCCCGGCCCGGCCCGACCCTAATAGGTCGGGTTTTACCCGGTCCAATTAAGAATAGGGTTGGATATGGGTTTAAAAAAAAAAACCTGAAGCGGATTCAGGTCGGGTCTGAGTTTTATCCAAAAAACCCGAGACCCGGCCCGGTTAAAAACCCGGTACCCTAAAATTACAAAATACCTATATATATATATTCCTATATTCTAACCCTAATCCCTCATTTCTTCACTCTTCAGCCGACACTCACACTCCCTCAGTCCCTCATTTCAGCTCAGTCCCTCTTCACCTCAATCCCTCTCCCTTAGCAACTAAATCCGAGACACTCCCTCACTTCGACACTCCCTCGGTCCCGCCGCCTCTGCACGGCCTCAACGACTTGGTCCACCACTTCGCTAAGCAAAACGACGTGTCATTTGCCTCTTCATCTTCCTCCACTGTCCTCGGTGGCCCCACTGCCATTTCCACCGCCGCTTCCCAACGTGGCTGGCCTTCTTCCTCTTACTTCATCAATGGTTTGTTTGCTCTTTTTTCCTCATCTGGGTGCCTTTCATTTTTGTTGGGTTTTCCTTGTTTTTAGCTAAATTAGCCATTTTTATGAGATATCCTCTGTATATTTGATGCTTTTCTCATCTGGGTGCCTTCTATTTTTGTTGGGGTTTCCTTGTTTTCAGTGAAATTTGCCATTTTTGTCAGATTCTCTTTTTTCTCATCTGGGTGACTTTTATTTTTGTTGGGTTTTCATGGTTTTTAGTTAAATTAGCCATTTTTATGAGATGTCCTCTGTATATTTGATACTTGATATGGGAGTTTGATTAAGAAAGCGGTTGTTTTCATTGTTGCTTTGCTCTTTTTTCTCATCTGGGTGCCTTTTATTTTTGTTGGGTTCTCATAGTTTATCTTTGGATTTGAGTGCTTTTAGTTAAATTAGCCATTTTTAATGAGAAATCCTCTGTATATAGCTTTATGGTTTTATTTGAAAACTCTATATGTGTATATAGCTATGTATTGATCTGAATAGTTTTGAATTATCCAGGTTAGTTGAACTAATTGGATTATGCTCACAACCTGAAGCTGGTGGTCGCCCCCCAAAAAAAAAGTAAAAGGGTGGAGGGTGAGGTTACAAATTTTTAATCTTTTATGTCGTATATTGTTAAGATATGGTTTATGCTTGTGATAGTGCAAATAGCAGTAACTGTGTATCTTGTAATGTGTAGCTACTGTAATAAAAAAATGTGTTGTTACTGTAATTGAGCATGTGCTTAATATGCTTAGAGATGAGGTAGTTAAGGGGTAGTTAAGAAACTGTTAGGCTGATATAGATTGTAGATTCTGTCAGATGCTAGTATAAAGGAGCACTGAATTGTAATGTAATGAATAAGCTTATTTGTGTGTTCTGTTCTGCTTTGCACTTTCACTGTTGATATAAGTATGTCTAGGGCTATGAAGCTGAATAGTGTTGTTTAATGTGATCTATTGTTCAATACTTGCATTTCTTGTTTTCTTATTGTGATTTTGTGATGTCCAAATGCATTTACCTCCTTTATATTTGCTAGTTACAATTTGATGAAGTTTATTCCATTTTTTAATTTATTGTTGTTGTAGGTTCTTCAACTATATCGGGAGATAGTACATTTCAATCCATTCTTGATGATAGGAGCCAAATGAAAATGATGGGAGTTGTGCCACAATTGATGGGAGTTGTATCACAATTGATGAAGATTAAACATTTTGTATTAATTTAGTAGCTTTTTTAATTTCTTAGACTCGTTGGATTAATTTGTTGGTTTGTAATTATTCTAAACTTGTGGGATTTATTTTGTAGCTTTTTAAATTCTTGGACTTGTTGGACTTTTGATACTTATATCTTGGACTTGTTAGATTTATTTTATTTTTATGTTTAGCTGATGATTTTAGTTATGATTTTGTTGATTAATGATTAAATGGTTATCTTAGCTAGGTAATTTATTGATTTAAAATCTTATGATTTATTTAATTATGATTATGATATTAGTTATGGTTTATTGATTTATAGATTTATAATTAACAGGTTATTTATTTATTTATGATTAGTAGCTTATGATTTGGACTGATTTGGCATTTGGGCCTTGAATTAGAATATGCAGGCTTAATGTAGGCAAAAATAAATTTGGGCTTAAATTTTTTTTTTTTGGTTGAGCCACGAATTGGGTCTGGGTCATGTTATCTAGGCTTGAATTAGAATATGTGGGCTTAATGTAGGAAAAAACAAATTTGGGCATAAATTTTTTTTTTTTTGGTTGGGCCACGAATTGGGCCCAATCCCTAAACGGGACCCGTGGGGCCCGCGGGCCCGGCTAGGGCGAGTCCAGACCCCGAAAAAAAAATTCGGTAACCTAAACGGGCTGGGTTTGGGCAACGGGTCTTGCCCCGCAGGTCGGGTCCGGGTATGAAAAAACCCGGCCCGAACCCGACCCGTTGTCATTCCTATTATTAAGTTTTGGGAGATGTGACTATCCAAATTACTCCAGTAGAGAATGTTTGACTGCACAATTGAAATAAAAGTTTAAAAATCTTTTTCTTGTCAAATCTAAGTTTTATTTAGAATTAAAGTATTTTTCTTATATGATTATTTTGGCTAATAGTGAGACTATTTAAAAAATTCAATGAGTATGATGATGTAAATGAAGAAGGAATAGATCCTTTTTTCCTTGTGCCGGTGCTGCGTTACCTGTAAGTGCTGCACAGGTTTACCAAACTGAGTTTTGGTGAATAACAAAAAGTTATGGTGGGGGCTGGTAGTGTGATAAATATATAATATATTTATTTATTTATTTATTTATGTATATGTGATAAATGAAATCACTACCTTGACAAATCAATGCCTGCACCTTTCCTTTATTGTTATTATTATATTTGTTTATTTGTTTGGTTGAGGCATATAAAGGAAGTCAGTAGGTTTGACATAAGTGATTAAATATATATATATATATATATATATATCAACTCACGAATATAATAATAGGTGATGTACTTTTGACCCTTCATGCCTATAGGTATGATGTACTTATAGACTTCATTAGTGGCAGAAAATAAAGAGAGCAAAAATATTCCCACAGACGGCGCCAATTGTAGGGACTCAATTTGGATTTGACCCTGAGTATGAATGAGTTTTCAGCTCAACAAGCCCAAACAATAAATTTTTAGAGCATGGGTACAAGAACTAGTGCTGTTTGACAGGAAAGGTTATACTCATCAAGTAACAAGGGATATTTTAGGTTCATTTCTTGAGAAAAACTCTCCTCGGCTTTCTTTCAGTCCGTCCCTATTTTCTTCTTTCTTTCTTTCTTTTTTATCAAGAGTCCCCCCTCAATTTCATTCGTTTCTATATTATATACTCCGTTCTCCCCTCCGTTTCCATTGTACACGTGTAGTTCTTATCGTAGGAGCTCCTTTCTGTCCCATCCAGCACCTACCGGAACGTTCTGCTTAGTGGCCATAAAGCTGCTTAGTCACTGTTCAGGTATCATCTCCACATTAATGCGGCCAGAGGGTTAGCTGGAAAGCATTTAATGTAGAGGTGATGGCCTTGGAAGATATTTGATACCTTCCCCGACTCCCCCTTAGGTCTATACCCAATTTCCAGTTCAGATACAACTTAGCGGAGTCTCCTCAATAAAACGAAAGTTACATTCACCTCGGACTTTGGTGTCCTCGGACATACGTTATGCCGCTGTATACTATATCCACTTCTTTCTCCTATATTATCCATTTAATAATAATAAAACTTTTTTAGGCTATCCTCAGATAATTAAGCGTCCTCGGATTGGGCCGTTGGGCCCCGAGCCCACTTCTGAGGATTACTATATCTTTTTAACCAACAGGCCCCACAGTTGTTATAATTTTATTTCTATTGTATTACTGATTTCAAGTAAAAAATTATCACAAATATATTTGATTACTGAATATATGCTTTATTTTATTTAATTGTTTTTTAGCTATGTTAATTTAAAGTAAAGAATTATAGAAATATCACAAATAGATTTGAATATTGAATATATGATATTATATATATATATATATATATATTTGAATAAGATATATTTTTCTTAGAAACTATGATTTCATATATATGATTATGAATAATCTGATTATGAATTTATTCTGATACCCAGTCAATGGGGGTTATTCATTGGTACTCTAATACCCAGCCAATGGGAATTATTCATTGGTACTCTGATGTCCAATCATGGGGATATAATGTGACCATAGTCACAAGATTGTTAAGAATATGAATTACGCTTGAATATTTGAACTATTTTGAGTCCTTAAAACTGCATATGTGAATTTGGAAATGTTTGAGTATTCGAACTATTTTGGGTCATTAAAATTGCTTATGTATCTTTTTGGAACATATTGTAAGTTATAGCTTTGATATATGGAAAACTGACTACTTTCTAAACCATCTATGATATATTTGTCAGATTAAAGTATGTGATTTATTTGCAATTTATTATTTTAAGACTATGAAATTGCTTTAGTTATTTTGAAACACACATAGTATATTATAACTTTGAAAACACATATTACATCTTTTCCTTTATAGATCTATTGCTTGATAGAACTTATTAAGATTTTGGTTACTTATTGAGTTCTCAACTCATCACCCTTTTCCCTCCTTTTTCCCCTCCAGTTTCAGATTGTGAAGAATAGCAAGTTTTGGAAGTTTTTGATGTTGTGTTGTGAGCAGAAAAAGAAGCTTTGTGATATTAGGATTGGATGGTCTTCTAATAGTTTTATATTTATTGGCCAATTGGCATTATGTACATAAGGTTTGGATTTGTTCCTATTAAATTATTGGAGATCTATTCATAAAGAATTTGTTGAGGTATTTTGGATTTATTTGATTTAATTTTTGAGGATAAATTTTAGTTGCTAAGAATGCCTTGCACACTTGTAAGGTGCTTACTTTATAAGCGTGCGGCAGTTGTCACGTGCTTGTTTTTATAGTTGGGTTCAGGGCGTGACAATTTTAATGGTATCAGAGCTTAGGTTATGATCTTGCAGACTCTATACTAGGATTTGATTTGGAATAACGTTTGCGCAGTAGGGATTTCAGTTATAATCATTGTTTATGAAGGTTATTAGGTCATAGATAGTGTTCTTTTGATGACTTGATGAGAATTGTAAGTGAGGTTCCATCATATGATGATTTGTTAGGTCATATTTGAAGGATTTGATATTTATGTCTACGTGGTTATGCATACATGACTTATAATTACAAAATGGAGAATTTTAATTGATATTGTGGGGTCTGAAGATTTGTTAACCCTAACTCACTTTATGTCAGGCCCAAAGGCCCATGCCGAGGAGGTAGAAACGTCCGAGGATGAAAGTAGGAAGCCCAGGGTCTTAAGAAACTTAGCCGAGGACGATCCCGTCCTTGGCCAGTCGAGATCATAGTAGGGAAGAGCAGCACGCTACCAAAAGCAACCTCCCGAAGCACCCCAAGAAAGAGACAAGTACAATGGGTCAGCCATGGAAGCATGGTAAAAGAGCAATTCTAGGAGGAACTGTCACCTTCACATTAAATGCCCATAACTAACATTTTGGCCGCATTAATGAAGAAATGACTCTTGAACAGTGTTGTCTAGGTCACTGCAGCTCACAGAAAGCTGAGGAAGGTGGCTGATGAGACAAGCACTCAAGTAGAAACCTGCATAATCAATAGATGGAGGGCCAAGATTAACTAAGAGGGAGTATATAATGTAAAGAAGTTCTTTAGAAAGAGTGGGCACTTAGAAGCACAAAATACTATAGTAATTTGTATCAACTGAGAGACCTGTGTAACCTGATATTGAGAAAACCAATAAGAACTACAAACCCTTCAGTTGAGGGTCGAGGACAGACTTTCACACTTCAAATATGTTTCCTAGTTATTTAACCCACTCATAACCATGTTTAGTCGTTGTAATCCTTACTAAGGCCTGGTTCTTACACCAATTCTCTACAAATTCATTGTATTGGGCTAGTTGGGTTTGAGTTCATTCATTCAAAGAGTAGAAGTGCTCGAACCCAGTCCCTACAGATATACTTCTATGATCTCATACTAGTATTAAGTGGGTGTATTTTATTCTTGAAACTTTTGTAATTGATCAGATTGGCTATTAAAACTTCTTCTTCTTATTAAAAGAGAAAAAAAAAAAAAAAAGAGTGAGAAAAGAACAAGCAAAGGAAATCTTTCTGCTGTTTTATGACTGATCTTTTGAAAACTCATTTGATAGTTTTGCCTAATATAGTCGACCTACCTAAGGTTAGTTTGATCTGTAGGAGATTCTCATAGGTTTAATTATTGAATGATAGTTTACTATATGCCCTATTTAGAATTTGGAGTGCTTTTAGGGAATTGGAAATTTCAGAACTTTATTTAGGGGTTACGGTTTGATGTTAGAACTATGATTCCTTGATTTTAGTTTATATGGAGTAAGGAAATTAATGGAAAGTTTGTAGTGTGAAGGAAAATCAATTTGTGGTTATTGTAGTTCACATTATATTATATGTTATTATATAAATTCTGAGGGTGTTTAAAGAATTTAGTAATATATTGGTGTACTTCCTTGGATTCTAATGTTAAGGACCGACTTTCTTTGGATCATTGTTCTTGTTAAGGTTGACCTACATGGATTACTGTAGCTTTATTTATGTGTGAGGTAGTCCCTAAATGTTTTTGAGACATGTTTTGTTACTTAGAAATTTGAGATCCTAATTTTCTTTCTATGGACTGGGAGGATTGTTTAATATCCTGAGGAATAAGTTTTGATGCCAGAAATGTAATTCTTTGAATTTTAACTGATAAGAGTTAATGGATTGGCTCAATTAAAAATAAGGTGGATACAACACAAGAACGTGGTAGTATTGAATTGGACAAGTGAACCATAATTTTGGTTGGATATTGAAGATTTTGGGATGACAAGAGAGTTTATTTTAAAAGACTATTACAATTTGAATTATAGTCAGTTGTGGTACATTTGTTTTATATTGACAAGTGGTTAATAATTACAAAGTTGCATTGTACTCTAAGTTCTAGGTTGCTGGGACAATATTATTTGCAAGGTAGAAAAGAAAAAAGAAAAAAGGGGTTGAGATACTTCATGGACTATTTCCCTTCTAGCCGATGTATACTTAGAGATATGAGTTCCATCCCAAGTATCATTGGGAGATTAAAGGTGAATAAATGTTGCTTATTTGAGAAGATAATTTATGGTTAAGATAGAGGTTCTATGAAAACCTTATATCAATGCCCAATTGATTATTTATGGAGATTTTGGAATTTCTTTTTCTTACAAAACTTGAGGAAGAAAAGATATAGTGCTACTACACACATATGTTGTAAATTAGTTTTGAACTTAGGAAGGATTGAAACTTTGGATGCACTACTTAATTTTGAGGTATAACGCAAATGTGGTTAACGCTTTTTTTTGGGTCATTATAAATGCTAGCATCTGTTTAATTCTCTACCTCAAAATTGTGAATTTCCCTTGTTGTAATTTTTGGAGACTACTTAGGTCTTGAAATTTTGTTGAAATTAATAATTGATAAAAAATCAATTATTGTGGTTAATCTAAACGAATGGGCCTTGGAACTTATGTTCATATTGAAAGGAACTTAGAGAGCTATTTAAACTAGAAATATGTATATCTTTAAAGAACCTTACATTTTTCGTAATATGGTTGTTCTTAAACTAGAGCAAGAGATTTTAGAGTGGTATTGTATTATGTGGCTGTATGTTTTTTTCTTTTCTTTTTTTAATTTTTTAATATTATTAGAAATATAATATTATGTTAAGATTGATGAGAAAGAGATGAGGAGATGAGGGAAAAGATTGATGACAAAGAGAGGGGGATTGGTGGGTTTAGGAAGAAAGTTCAGGAATTGGAATCTGTGGTTGCGAAAAACGGGGTTGACTTGGAGAAATGGATGGGGGAGAAATTGGGTTTGGAGGAGTTGTTGAGGAAGTCTGATGAGAAGGCGAAGTTGGGAACTACAAAAATGGATTTCGCTGTGCATATCAGGTTTTTGAATTTGTTTTCATTTTCATTTTACATTGATTTTTTTATTCATTTCTTTCTTAAATGTGTGGGTGATTGTTACTGTTGGCAATTTTGTAACTTTGAGAAAGGAATATTTATGAAATTTCCATGAATAAGATCCCTAAGGGATGCGTGTAACTTACGGGACGGACCCAGGATTTCAAGCTGGGGGGGGCCGGAGTTAAGCAAATTTTTTTTTTCAAATACGCATCTATATAGTATTAAAAAACTATCAACCAAAACAAATACACAAAAATCATTGTTTCTTAATATATTAAGATACAATCAACTACCAACAAAAACAAAAGATACGAAACACTATTGGTTCTTAATACAATTATCTATGAAAAGAGAACTTGACGCTCTTTTAAATCTTCAAAATTATCTATGATTGAATCCAAACTAAATGTCAAAACTATATCCTTTTCAATATATAAATTGAGTATTTTTCACTTCTTTTCAATTTATAAATTTATCTAATTTAACATTATGAGTTAACAATAGGCGCAAGTGAATCACTGTTATTTTCTTAAATTTATGTAACAATTTACTATATTATAGGATTTGTTTTTTTCTTTTTCTTTTTTGTCTTTGGTCTTTGTATCTCTAATTTTATTTATCTCTTTGTCGTTGTCCTGTCTCCTTATTTCTGACCCTCACCCAATCCCACTACTGACCCTATGGCCTTATGAATTTATTATGCAGTACTAACAAAAAATTTTCCTAACTTTACCATTTTTTTTTCTATCACTTCACTTGTCCTTATATAGCCCAACTACTAGTCAACAAACAATCAAATACACACACACTCTCTCTCTCACTCTTATCTATATAATATAAGAGAGTGTGTTACAAACACAGATTGACAGAGAGTCACAAAGCCAAAAAGCCAAAAAAAGAAAAGAAAAAACACCACAGGCACAGATTCAATTCACAATCACCAACATTAATTCATCACTATCAGTAAAAACACAAACACTACAAGTCCACAAGCACAGATTGTTAGATTCTAAGATTCACAAATAATAAAAAATTATATTAGGTTTTGAAGGATAGATTAAATACTTGTGAACTATGAAGGCTGGAGCAACAAAGCCTTATTTTCAATATATTGTTAGTTCGTAACAACCTAATAACAGGACAAACCACTTTGAGCAACTCTTTGAAACTTTAAAATTTTAGTTAAAAAAACCCTCAAGTCAGAGACCCATTCAGCTACAAAATCATAAATAAGTTATGACAATACAATTTCTTAATATTCTCATAAATATTTTCCCAAAAAGTGAGGAACTCATGATAGCTTATGACAATACAATCTCATAATATTCTCATAAATATTTTCTCAAAAAGAAAAAGGAAACAAAGGCAGTCCAGGACCTGGTAGAAAACAAAGCCTAGATCATTTCATCTCCCCTAACACTGAAAGGCAGAGACAAGCACGCTTTCAGATAAATATTGTTGTTCATATTAGATAACAAAGGGATGAGCTGAAAATAAAGCACACGAACTATAGTTCATCCCTATATTGTTAGATTCTCTTCTTCTTTTTCAATTCGTTTTTCCGTTTGTTTTGGACTGCTGGGTTAGTGCCTTTCTTTTTCCTTTTTCTTTTTTTTTTTTTCTTTTTTTTTTCTTTTACATTTACATGGGCTCGCCGACTCAGTGGGATGGTTTAGGATGTTTGGAGGGGGGCTGGGTTAAAAAGAAAGGGGAGGCCCAAGTCTTCTTCTTGGTTTTTTTTTGGGCAAATTTACTTGCTAAAAAAGTTTTTTTTTGGGCCTAGGGGGGGCCCGGGCCCCCTTTGGGTTCAACGTGGGTCCGTCCCACTTACCCCCAAAAAAAAAAAAAAAAAAATTTTAATTTTCCCTCTTCCTAGTGTTGTGGAAGAGGGAAAATTAAGAATTTTTTGTCAGAAGAGACCAATCATCTAAGACATTGTCTGGAGTTGTGTAGCCACACACAAATTTGCTTCATTTTCAGGCGCCTTCTTTGCTCTGAAAATGGCTGTTTGGCTTCTTGGTGCTTGCATTTCCTTCACTTTCTAATGGTTGCTCTGTGCATTGAGGTATGTGGGTTCTCTTTTATTTTTCACTTTCCTTTAATGGGTTTCACTTTTTTTCTCAAAGTTTTTATTATTATTATTTTTTTTGGGTTTACTGCTTATCAAATCTTGCAAGTTTTTTTGTTTTATGGATAAGATCAGTTGCTACATTGCTTTGTTTCCTTCTTTGGTTATTTTCTTCTTGGGTGTGTTCTTATGAATCTGATCTGCTTCCTTGAAAGGTTTCTTTGTATATGTGACCTGTTTTTCTTATCTTTTCTTTTTTTATAAATTTTATTTTACTATTTATGGTGTGTGCTTACTTATGTTATATATATTATTCACTTACTAGAGTTTTATTTGATGCCAACAATTTTCTATTGAGGACACCAATATATGAAGAATAATACTGACCAAAATTATTTCTTTCGTTAGAAAGGGTGCTGCTTGGCCTTTCTTGTCTAATGTGTTTGAGATTTATGGTTTCAGGTTTTGCGCACTGAAGGTCCTAGGGGACTTTACAAGGGGTGAGTTTTGGTTTAAGCATCGTTTTTTATGCTCTCTAGTTTGATCCATGTAGTATATATGTATATGTCTAATTCTTTGCAATATTTTAAGATTTATGGGCGCCATTTATCCAGTCTCGCTTTGTCTTAGACACATACTCCATCATATGCATGCCTTAAATTGATATAGCATATAATTGGGAGTGTCAACTAACAAAATGTATGTGAACATATTGTTCTCCTAAAATGCAGTAATTATATCATCACCAATAGTTCCAGTTTATGGCCTGTGCAATCCAGACCTTGGATGTTTTTCATAAGAGTTCTGCTTAATGAAGTGGTTGTTGGGCCACGTTGAATGACCACAGAAATGACCAGGTGAATTATAAAAAAAAAAAAAAAAAAATTTTAATTTTCCCTCTTCCTAGTGTTGTGGAAGAGGGAAAATTAAGAATTTTTTGTCAGAAGAGACCAATCATCTAAGACATTGTCTGGAGTTGTGTAGCCACACACAAATTTGCTTCATTTTCAGGCGCCTTCTTTGCTCTGAAAATGGCTGTTTGGCTTCTTGGTGCTTGCATTTCCTTCACTTTCTAATGGTTGCTCTGTGCATTGAGGTATGTGGGTTCTCTTTTATTTTTCACTTTCCTTTAATGGGTTTCACTTTTTTTCTCAAAGTTTTTATTATTATTATTTTTTTTGGGTTTACTGCTTATCAAATCTTGCAAGTTTTTTTGTTTTATGGATAAGATCAGTTGCTACATTGCTTTGTTTCCTTCTTTGGTTATTTTCTTCTTGGGTGTGTTCTTATGAATCTGATCTGCTTCCTTGAAAGGTTTCTTTGTATATGTGACCTGTTTTTCTTATCTTTTCTTTTTTTATAAATTTTATTTTACTATTTATGGTGTGTGCTTACTTATGTTATATATATTATTCACTTACTAGAGTTTTATTTGATGCCAACAATTTTCTATTGAGGACACCAATATATGAAGAATAATACTGACCAAAATTATTTCTTTCGTTAGAAAGGGTGCTGCTTGGCCTTTCTTGTCTAATGTGTTTGAGATTTATGGTTTCAGGTTTTGCGCACTGAAGGTCCTAGGGGACTTTACAAGGGGTGAGTTTTGGTTTAAGCATCGTTTTTTATGCTCTCTAGTTTGATCCATGTAGTATATATGTATATGTCTAATTCTTTGCAATATTTTAAGATTTATGGGCGCCATTTATCCAGTCTCGCTTTGTCTTAGACACATACTCCATCATATGCATGCCTTAAATTGATATAGCATATAATTGGGAGTGTCAACTAACAAAATGTATGTGAACATATTGTTCTCCTAAAATGCAGTAATTATATCATCACCAATAGTTCCAGTTTATGGCCTGTGCAATCCAGACCTTGGATGTTTTTCATAAGAGTTCTGCTTAATGAAGTGGTTGTTGGGCCACGTTGAATGACCACAGAAATGACCAGGTGAATTATTGCATGATTTTAGATCAGGAAGTTTACAAACATGATAGAATGTAAGCTTGCCTGCATCTGTTTAATTTTCCTTGACATAGCTTGGTTGATTTAATTGCTAAACCCGAGGAACATCTGGAATTCTGGATATGATTGGATATGTCCAACTCACTAGTCCATGATTTTATATAACAGAGTGTTGTGTTTTATTATGTAAGTTTGCTTTATTCAAGGTCTAAGAGAATATTTTTGGTGTCTATATAGGATGTTAATCACAATTTGCAGATGCACTCATCATTGGTACGAAGGCTCTCCCTTGAAAAAGTGATGGAGGTTAGTATGTGGTTCAGCATTTGATATTTGTATATAATGATAGAATGGTCATGGTTTATGCAGCTTTGTCACATATCCATATCATCTCTTGAATGACAATTTATTTTATTTTTTTACCTTGGACTCTATTAAATTTTTTTTTTTGTTTTTCCTCTGTGATCCTAGCAAAGTATATAATAGATTCTGAGAGGTCCACCTATGTGGATTCACAATATATTTAAAATTTTCTATCTTCCTATCAAAGTGGGTTAACTAACACAACCCCCACATTTTATGTCATCTCAATAATTGCTAACATTTTATATTTAAATAAATTGGCTCAGTGTAAGGGTTTTTATTTTTATTTTTTGGCTACAAGAGAAGACAATTAACAAGAAAAACAGGAACACAGAGTGACTAAGAACAAAGGTAACCATGAAAAGAGCCAAAAATATTACTAGACCAATCCCACTTTACCAAAAGATGAGCTACCTTGTTTTTATGGTCAGCTACCTGAAACCATAGTGTTCCAAAAATATGTTCTTCTCAAGTGTTACAGGCTTTTTCTAGGATGAATTATTACTTGTGATTGAACAGTACTATACACAGAATATAGAAAAACAGTTTGTCAAAAGTTGTATAAGCAATATTTACAAGATTTTGCTAGGATGAATTAAACTTGTGATTGAACAGTATTATATACAGTATAACCAATATTGATTTAGTGCGCAGGGCCATTCCCATTAAAGGCCATCTTGTGTGCCAGACTGACCTTAACTTAGAACCATTCTCATTAATTCTTTTAGTTAATGACTGAAATTGTCTGCAACCCTTCGGTTCGGTTCAGGTCACTTTTAAATCTACCCCGCACCTGTTGAAATGTGTCTTTTTTGCCTTCTTATATTGCCTCTCATGGCGCAAATGAAATTTGGTCCTTGCCCTTAGCTGGAGTAATTCAAAGCCCAATTAAGCAAGTTGGTAATCATGGGCTGGATATGTGGCTCAATATTGCTTCCTGGGCTCTAATTCTAGATCGAAGACAGGAACCGCTTTGATTAAATAATAGAATGCCCACTCCCAATTTATTTGGGCTGGACAAAACCCATTTATTTCAGTTGGACTTAACTTGGAGTCCATTATCAGAAAAATAAACCTTGGAATCATGGCAACCTAATAGTTCACTATTGCAATTGATACCCCCACCCATTTCTCTTTCCTTCTCAAATCCTTATATGTTGGACTTTGCTGCGGTCTGTAATTTATACGTCAACAATAGGTAGCATTGAATTTTATAAACAAAATAAATTTTTTTATTAGATAGAACTTCGGTAAAAATGCAAATTACAAAATTTAAGTTTGACAAAAATTCATTTTAGTCATCATGAAGCAAATGCTATGAGTTGACATTCTATCAAATCTTTTTTTTTTTTCTCTTGTACTTGTACAAAAATTGTTATAAAATTCATTTCCATTAAATCACATTTTTAAATTAATAATTAAATTCAAAAGATAATTATATGAAATCAAAAGCTAAATTAAAAATTACACTCTTTAAATCTAATTGTACCCGTTTTCAATCCATTCCTTTAACTTCCATCGATGACTAATGCAGTCATTCTGTCCAATTTGTACTGTTTATTACACCAAAACAATGTCCTTTTGGAATATATATATATATATATATATAAAAGACTAAAGCTAAAACTAAAGATATAATTGGACAAACTAAATGGAAAAATTAAATTGAAAACACATTAAAATTAAATAACTGAAATGAAAGAAAACAAATGATACTTAAATGATTGAATTGAAAATAAATTAAACTTAGAGTCTTAGACTAAGTAAATTGTAATTTAATTAAAACAACAATCTAATAAGCGAAAAGAGTTCACTATATTGTTTGGTAAGGATGGGAAGTAAATTGTTTGGTAAGGATGTAAAGTACCTTCCCAGATGGCAAACTAATTCTTACCTAGCTTCTTCTTTTTTTATTTTTTTTTATTTATTAATTCTTGGAGCTAGGTATCAACAACCCACATTAATTCGTTCTTATCTTCATTCCTGAAGCAAAATCACAACCCCCAGTTGTATTGTATCACTCTAGGCATATATAGGGGAGGCCCACAGCCTCAC
The DNA here is from genome assembly GCF_002906115.3 of Quercus suber. NCBI lineage: Eukaryota > Viridiplantae > Streptophyta > Magnoliopsida > Fagales > Fagaceae > Quercus > Quercus suber. The sequence continues at coordinate 1,425,159 of NW_027069571.1, forward strand.
CACACTTCCAATGTCTGCTTCTACCAACTTGTCCTCCCACTTTGGTCATGGAGCCAAAATAAAAGTTTTAAATTAACTATGATTATTTTTAGAAGAAAATTAACTATGATTTTGGTCAGTGAGCTATATGAGAACAGTAATTGCTAATGTGATACACATTTACTATATATGTGTCCTTAAATCACAAAATTCTGGTAAAATAAAAAAACCACGAGATAAATAGAAATATTTAAATATTGATTTTGGGAGACTAGCATAGAGCCTAAGGATGAAACTGAAATCTAATGGCATAATTCATAGACTAATTATATTTTATTTAAATAAATGAAACTAGGATTAACACCTGCAATCTTTGGTATTTGTAGGGTCTCGTTTCTCTACGTAAACCCAAAGACAATTAATTTGTAGAGTATGGGTTGAAGAACTAGAGTGGACAAGGGAGTTTTTCCGCAAAAGATTATCACTTCTTTTCTTATTTCTTGATCAGCTTCGCCCACATTCCATGCCCCGTTTCATACCCTCACCCTCTATTATATAGCCACTCTCACTCTCATCCCTACCGTCCACGTGCTCCCCATCCGTGGACGTGCTCAAGTACCTGTCACGTCAGGCAGCTGCTTTTCATCTCTGTGTGAGTGGCGGTAGGTCATGTTCCTTATCGTTTTTGAGTGTGCTTTGAGCTTATCTTGATCAGGTGGGCTCCTCGGACGATCAACCAGGCCTTTCTCCGGCTCAATTAGTCTCCGCTATCATACCAGGGTAAAACTTCCTTCTCGGACAGGAGATGTCCTCCTCGGACTGGAGACATCCTCCTCGGAAAGCAATGATCCTCTGCCCAGAGGATTCCGCTCCAATCTGGACCTTGCATTCTACTCATCCTTCTCTTCGGATGTGAAACAGTTCTCTCGTGGGTGTTCGGCCCGTTAATTTGGGCCTGATCCTTTTATCCCCCACAGTATTCATTGTTTTTTTAGCTAAAACTTTGGTATCCAGTTATGGGAACACAAATATTGTTAAATTGTTTGTTGATGACTACAGTGAGAGATCATGATGTAGAAGAATTAGGAAAGTGTAAAGGGACTGTTACTATGAGGAATATTGTCTACATAAGTTATTTTCCTAAGAGTGTTGGATTAGCCTAGAAAACAAGTCTATTTTGAGGATGAGACCTTCAGGTAAAGCTTTCAATATATGCTTTATGTAAGGATACAGCTTTAAATTTGTTTCTCTTTGTTGTACTTTATTGGCCTTTTTATTTTTTTATTTTTAGAATCTTTTGGTACTTATTCCATTGTATGATGCAGGTTGACAGTGCAAACAAACATGGAATACTTCTCGAAGTTGTGCAAGTCCTTACTGACCTTAACCTTATCATAACTAAAGCTTATATATCCTCTGATGGTGGATGGTTCATGGATGGTAAGATTCTTTCTTTTTAGAATCTTTAAAACTACTTTTATGACTAGGAATACATGTCCTTTTTTTTTCCCTTTCTTTGAGTAAGAGAACAGTTCATATAATTAAAAATTCATATTAATTAACTGTTAGAACTTAAAATTGTGGTTGGTATCCGAGTCAAATTTGATCTACACTAAGTTTATAAATAGGATTTCGTTTATTTTACTTGTTTTGCAAGTACATGAACTCTATGCATCTTTTTTGGGTTCTATAGTACATTTACTCTACAAGATTAAACTCAGGTGTGGAGGTTCTTCTTAAGCCATCTGGCCTAGGAAAAAAAAAAGGGCTATAGCCGCGTTTTTAAACGCGGCTAAAAATATGTCCTATAGCCACACTTAAAAAGTGCGGCCATAGCTTTCACCTATGGCCATGTTTCAAACGCGGCCTAAGGTGAGAGGCTATGGCTGCGCTCAAAACGCGGCCTAAGGTGATAGACTAAAACGCGGCCATAGTCTATCACCTTAGGCCGCGTTTTAAGCGCGGCCATAGTCTATAACGCGGCCATAGGACCTAGTCTTAGGCCGCGTTTGGAAAGTGCGGCCATAGACCCCCTCTAGCCTATAGTCACGGAGTTTGGGCCACATTTGAAAACGCGGCAAAAAAAAAAAGCGGCTATAGGCCAAATCGGCCTATGGCCGCGTTTTTTGGACCTAAGGCCGCATTTTATAAACGTGGCCACATAACGTTTTTTTTGTAGTGGCGGAAACATCATGGCTCCATTTACTATGGAAATTTTTATTCTTTAAATCTTGGGAAGGAAAAGTCTAAGCATATGTTGTGAAATAGTTTCGAACTATGGTGATGAGTGATAAATTTGTATAGATCGATACAATTGTGGCTTTAGAGTAGCGCAATGGAAGCTTGATAATTCATTTAGCTTGTGATGAATTCAAAGGGCTGAATTCTTATAAGCGGGGGAGATTGTAATACCTGGAAAAAAAAAAAAAAAGGAAGGGTATTTAAGTAAATTTATTTTGTGGAACCAATTTTATAATTTATAATTATAAGGGAGTTTTTAGAAAATAAGGTTGAAACCCTAACTATATATAAGCTTATTAAGTTTTGAGAGAGGTCAGGTGACTATCCAAATTACTCAAGTAGAGAATGTTTGACTGCACAATTGAGGTAAGAGCTTAAAAATCTTTTTCTCATCAAATCTAAGTTTTATTTAGAATTAAAGTATTTTTTTTATATGATTATTTTTGCAATAATGAGACTATTTAAAAAATCCAATGAGTATGATGATGTAAACGAAGAAGGAATTAGATCCTTTTTTCCCTGTGCCAGTGTTGCGTTAAATGTAAGTGCGGCACAGGTTTACCGAACTAAGTTTTGGTGAATAACAAAAAGTTATGGTGGAGGCTGGTAGTGTGATGAATTAAAGAGGTAAAATATATATGTCAAATAGTGTTTTTCCGTAAAAGCATGTCAGGAGCATGATTCTGGTTTGATATGGTGTTTTTCTTAGTTTTGTCCTCATACCGAAAGTGAACTAGGGTCGGCGGCAGTGGCAGGAAAGAAAAAAAAAATTATTTATGTATATATGATAAATGGAATCACTACCTTGACAAATCAACGCCTGCACCTTTCCTTTATTTTTATTATTGTAATTATTATATTTGTTTATTTGTTTGGTTGAGGCAAATAGGGGAAGATTGTAGGTTTGACATAAGTGATTAAATATATATATATATATATATATATTTATTTATTTATCAACTCACGAATATAATAGGTGATGTACTTTTGACCCTTGATGCCTATAGGTATGATGTAGCTATCCTCAAGATAAACTTGAATTTACCATGTGAAAGAATCAAAGTTCATACAAAATGACTTACAAGCTCCCTACTTGACTTCCTAATGCTACTCACTAGTAGAACTTACTGACACGATCATGTGCAAACTCCGAATTCACAAACTCCTTCTTTCTTGGATTCTCCACCAAGTATAAGCACCCACGCTTGTTATTCTTTAACCTTCAATGGCAGCAACTGAGTTAATCATCAAGGTATTGAAAAATATCTCTACCTAGAAAACCCTAAGTTTATTTGGAGGAAAACTCTTTAAGGATCTCACAAGAGATTCATACAAATAGCAAAGTATGAGCAACAATACAATAAGAGCAACTCTTAAAAAATGTGGCTAGTGTTTTGCCTTTTATACCTAGAGTAAAAATAGAAAACCCAAAACGTTTAATGAGTTAAGGCTGAATTGAAAAATTAAAAACATTTTGGCCGACTTTCGATCGATCGAGTCTAACTTTTGATCGATTGAGCCAGGCCGAAATGCACCAATACATCTGCAGCCTCTTGATTCTAACTTTACATAAATATATAACTTTGAGCAAGCCTAAACAAGACTAAACATATTGTTTTGATCATGGTTTGCAAACATTACATATTAGAGTTCTAAATACATCAAATCCTAAGTCTTTAGAACCTAACAAACTCCCTCTTTGGCAATTCGTGACAAAACACAACTTAAAAGCTCAAAGTTTACAATAAAAGCCCTTTACAAAAATAATGCTCATAAACACAAATTCAATCCTAATTATTATCCATCAGTTGCAAGTGTAGACAGCAGCTCAATTGAATCAACTTGTATATTCCTGAAACACTCAACAAACGCATAAACGTATGTGTGACAGAAAATAGTAAATAAACAGATATAACATTCTTGTATGATTCACATAACACATAATAAAGACATATATCAATGAATAACTCATAAATATAAATCAATAAACAATGAATCACAAGAAACAAGAATTATGTATATCAAAAAAAATGTAACACCCAAAAACAATGTTACTCTCCCTAACATGAATAGCCTCAAAACAATGATATACAAAGTGAAGCACCTAGATACAATCTAATATCTCCACTAGCTCAAAAAGAAACTCCCCCTAACTACAAAAACTCCTCTGCAGTGTCAAAACTCTACTTTCCCTTTTTGTGACAGAATGCCAAAGGACAATCACACGCCATCATCAAAAGGAGGTGGTGAGGGTGAACAAAGATATGCTACGTCGGCTCGCAGAGCACGAATCTTGTCAAGCAAGTCCACCAAAATCTGACTATAAGCCACCTGAACAGTCATGACAATCTCCAAGGTATGACGAATATCAAAGTCATCCGAAGCAGGTGGAGGAATATCAGCAGCAGTAGCATCACCAACAAGATCAGGAACATCCTCACCAGCAAGACCTGTAAAAGAAGAAGGAGGAGGTGCGCTACTAGAAGGCTCAGACCTAGGGTGTTTAGAGCCAGCTCGAAGATGAGTAGCCCTCTGTCTAAGAAAAGACGCACCTATAAGAGTAATAACATGAACAGACTTAGAAGAAGGGAAAACACTAAGATCAAGACAAAGCAAAATCCTATAAATAAAAATAGGATAGATAAGAGCATGAGAAGAAGATGAACTCTTATAAATATCGTTCAAAGAACGAAGGAATAAATGAGGAAAACTAATAGGAGCATTAGTAACAAGAGCGCACAAAAACACATATCGCTCAAGAGAAATGGTGTGAAGATGAGAAATGGGCCAGATAGAGTGACAGGCTATCCTAAAGAAGAAATAATGCAACTCAGATAGCTCAACAGTGGTGATTCTAGGATCAGAATCCCACTGGATAGAAGACCCAAGATGTATGACATGACATCACTCAACGAAGGAGACACATCATAAGGATAGACATGGTGCTAGACCACAGGTACCCCTAGAGCATTAGCCACTACAGTAGGTGTAATGGTGTACTCTACACTTCGTATCCAATTCTTTACCAAAGTGTTGGAATCATAGACGTGGATAAAGATGTTCGAAAAGAACTCTCTAATCAGGGTAGCTGGAGGAGGAGGATCAGAAACATCCAGTAGAGGTAACCAGCCCCGACGCTCAAAATTTTCCCTAATGGCAGGATCAAGCTCATCTAACAAAACGGAACGCTCAGGCCAAATCTTTCTCTTAAGGTTCAGCTTCTCAAAAATTTCTTGATTTTTCTCACTCGGAAACTTCTTATGGTTAAAAGAAGGTGGATGAGGTGAAGGTGAGGGAACAGACCTACGAGCTCTAGTCTTCTTAGGCATGATGCTAAGGAAAGGACAAAGACACAAGAATGAACCAAAAAAAAAAAAAAAAAAAAAAAAAAAAAAAAAAAAAAAAAAAAAAAAAAAAAAAAAAAAAAAAAAAAAAAAAAAAAAAAGAAAAA
>NW_027069571.1:1433080-1536657 GCF_002906115.3 Quercus suber
AAAAAAAAAAAAAAAAAAAAAAAAAAAAAAACAGTTTAGAAAAAGAATAAACACATTTTGGGCACGACTCTCAAAGCATTAAAATTGAAGAACAAAATGCATGAGTATGAGACGAAATGCTTTTTCAAAAACCCAATTTTGAAGCACAGTTTCTCAAAGAAAATTACAGCCATTCTTCCTTTAAATTCTCAAGAAAAAAAAAAAAAAAAAATTTGCATAATACTCAAGGTATTTTCAAACTTGGTTAATCAGACAAAAAACACACACAATACCATGTACAGTGTTTAGCAAAGAGTAACTTGTATAATGTGTGCAACTAGTAAGAACTTGAGATACATGTGAGGTGATATGTGAATAGCAAATTAATCACAAAGTCTACAAAATTTATCACATAGAATTTAAAAGAGACTATCACCTAAAGAGTTACATCATATAACTCCCACATCTCCTAGAACATAAGCTTGCAATCATGTAAGTTTCTTGAATTTTGCCTCATAATTATGTGAATTTGGCATCAAGGCTAATAGTACACACCAATTTTAATTATGTGAATTGGCATCAAACCTAATAGTATACACCAATTTTAAGTATAAGTAATTAACCGAGACTACACTTTATGTTCTTTTTGTGCATGTGCTACATTTTTTTGAGTACAAAATCTTATGATATGCATTAAGGTGTTCATGATTGGCTAGTGAACAGTGGTGAGATGGTTATTTATGCCTTTATCAAAAGGATCAAGTCTGACAGTCAAATAACATGTGACTTTAAGATTAAGACAAAGTGATAAACACTATAACATCTTTCTTACACAACTTGCACTACAAAGTTTCAACAAGTAAGGTGCAATAAATAAGCTTATCAAAGCTAAATAAGGTACACAAGACATGTTATGAGTAAATAGATTGACCAACCTTGTTTTCAAAAACCAAGAAGATAATGTCAAACACAATTTGCTTTCCTCCTTTTTTTTTCTTTTTTTTTTTAATATTTTAAAAGAGAAAACAAATAAATCCTAGAATGAAATGCATGAACGTTATGCAATGCAAATCCTAGAAACAAAAAAAATAAAAACAAAAATCAAAGAACAATGGTCACAAAAGAGAATAGCAATGAAGCACAAGGACTATGTCAGAAAGACTCAATTAGATCGAGTATTTTGCATCCAAAACCTTTTAAATGCACCACGAGCATTGGAGTTCCTATTCACGTTCGAGTGATTTCCAATTCTAAGATTGGAATAAAGGTTTAACGCCTTTACCAGTTCACCAATGAGTGCTATAGGATCTTGTGCTTGAGACACAGACACTTTAAGTTTATTTGCTCTCTTAGCAACTTGAAGCTTATAACAGTTAAGATGAATGTATCCAGACTTTCCACAAAAATGACAAATCCATGCAGGTTTACCATGCATCTTATCCTTAGAAAGGGTAGACTCCTTAGGTTTAGACTCAACTAGATCAACCCTAATCTTCCTAGAAGGTGAAACTTCTAAAGTTTTGACAACCTCACTCACAGGGGGTTTGACAGTTTCACTCACAACCTCACTCACGGAAGGTTCAGAAGAAGATGAAGGAACAAAGTTCGTAGAATGAGGAGCAGACACAGAGATGCTTTCAACATAACCTAAACCAGATTTGTCAGAAAGATACCTTTGAACATTCAGCATTTGATCAAATTTAAAACTAGTAGATCTAGCAACAGATAAATCATGTTCTAAAGTTTTAACTTTATCAAGTAAGAGCATGTTCTCAGATTTCACATGGTTCAAAAGATCATTAGCATTAAATAATTTAACAAGCAAATTTTTCTTTTCAAGCTCAAGAAAGTCAATTTTCTTCAGGCCAAGTTCAACATTCATAGCATCCTTTGCAGCAATTTTGCAAAGTTTATTATTGGCCTCTTGAAGATCTGCATCCTCAGAGAGTTCCTCATCAGAAGAGTTCTCTTCAACAAACACGCTTTTATTGACTAAAGCAATAGCAGTGAAAGTAATGAAGTTTCCATCCTCGTCACATCCAGACTCAACATCAAAAATCTCATTATTACTAAGGGTTACAACCATAGTTTTACCCTTAGACCTTAAGTAAGTAGGACATTCAGATTTAACATGACCATACCCTTGACAACCAAAACACTGAGGACCTAAAGAATTGTTTGAAGATTGACCTATTTTTTCTCCAGGTTTTTCAAAGTTATTAACCTTAGTGGGATCATTCTTCCTAAAATTTCTACGTTCAGCAGTGTTTGTACCTCTTGCCTTTCTGTTGTTATTTCTAAGAAAGTTTTTATAGTTCTTGGCAAGGTACGCAATCTCTATAGCGGAGAGCTCATCATCAAATCCACCAACCTCAACATCATCAACTGACTTAAGAGCCATCGATTTGGATTTGTTAGTTTTGGGTAGATCTAACTCATAGGACCGAAGAGATCCTACAAGTTCATCAACAGGGATGGAATCCACATCCTTGCTCTCAGTAATGGCAGTCACTTTGGGTCTAAAGTGCTCAGTTAAAGATCTAAGAATCTTCCTAACAATTTTAGGTTAATTATAGATTTCATCTAAATTAAAAGCATAATTAACAATATCATTCAGTTTAGCATAGAATTCATCAAAAGATTCATCATCAGACATTCTAATGCTTTCAAATTTAGAAGTCAATTGTTGCAATTTATTGATCTTAATTGCCTTTGTGCCTTCATGCACAGTCTGGAAGATTTTTCAAGCAGTGTGAGCAACCTCGACATTTGAGATTCTCTTAAATTCCTTTATAGAAACAACATTAAAGATGACATTCATAGTTTTGTTATTGAAACCAGCTGTTTCTTTTTGAGAAGTTTGCCACTCACTCACATGAGTAGTGGGCTTCTCCCATCTGTACTCAATGGAATTTCAAACCCTCTCATCAATAGATTTCAGGAATGCTTTCATCCTTACTTTCCAATAAGCATAGTTATTCCCATCAAAGTGAGGAGGAACAACGAGAGTGTCCATGTTCCATGACAACAGGGGTCAAAGATCAGCTTAGAGATCAAAAGATCTCAAACAAAAAAGCTATCCGCTCTGATACCACTTGAACAGTTTTAGACCCCTTAAACCAATCAAATTAACCTAGTTAATTAGTCAAGTGATTAACTTAGTCAATTTATGTAAATCTAGGTTATCAGAATCACACAATCATATCAAGAATATAAAGCAGCAAAATAATAAATAACATAAGATATGATGACCCAAGAAACCACACGGTAAAAACCTAGGGAGGATTTGACCTAGCTATCCTAAAGGTAAACCTGAATCCACTATGCGAAAGAATCGAAGTTCATACAAAAGGACTTACAGGCTCCTCGCTTGACTTCCTAATGCTACCCACCAGTATAACTTACTAACACGACCACGTGCAAGCTCCGAATCCATAGACTCCTTCTTTCTTGGATTCTCCACCAAGTACAAGCACCCGCGCTTGTTATTCTTTAAACTTTAATGACAGCAATTGAGTTGATCATCAAGGTATTGAAAAATATCTCTACCTAGAAAACTCTAAGTTTATGTGAAGGAAAGCTCATCAAGGATCTCACAAGAGATTCACACAAACAGCAAAGTATGAGCAACAATACAACAAAAGCAACTCTTAAAAAATGTGGCTAGGGTTTTGCATCTTATACCTAGGGTAAAAATAGAAAACTCAAAACGTCTAATGAGTTAGGGCTGAGCTGGAAAATTCTGCAGAAAAAACATTATGGCCGACTTTCGATTGATCGAGTTTAACTTTCGATCGATCGAGCCAGGCCGAAATGCACCAATACATCTGCAGCCTCTCGATTCAAACTTTACATAAAATATATAATTTTGAGCAAGTCTAAATAAGACTAAACATATTGTTTTGATCATGGTTTGCCAACATTACACATTAGAGTTCTAAATACATCAAATCCTAAGTCTTTAGAACCTAACACCGGTAATTTCTCTCTCCTCTCTTATTTTGTCTCTTTCTTTTCTCTCTCTTCCTTCTCTGTTTATCATCCCCTGTCTCTCTCGCCATTGTCAAGCTTTTCCCTCAGAGCTCACGTTGAATCACCAAGCCAGATCGGAGCTCACACCAGATCGGATTTCTAGATCGGCGTGGTGGTGAGGCTGGTGGCGCGGTTGAGATGGGTGTGGTAGCTGAAAGAGATAGGCTTTCAGCTTGGGAAGCTTTGGTCGATCTCTCTTAGAGGATTCTGACATAGGGTTCAAGCAGATATGGAAGAAAACTTCCTTCGATCTGAATTATAAAGTTGCTGTTTTGACGATTTTTTCCTTTCTTTACGGTTGAGAGTTAGATAGGACACCACCAGCCACCACCACCATCAGAAATCCACTTCAAAAACCAAAACCCACTGCCACCAACCACCGCCCACACCTCAACCCAAATCAAAATCCAATCACAAACCCCAAAACCCACCAAATCAACCAAAACCACTAGATCAACTAAAACCCAAACAAAACCGAAAATTATCAAATCATTCAAGCTTGGATTCGATTTAGAGAGAGAAAACAACGAAGAAAAAGAGAGTCAACCCACCGCCGTCGTGCCGCTGCTATCAGATATGACTAGCCATTCATGACCCAACACAAAATCGGACCAGATCTCAGCTGCGATCCATGATACTGCACCACCACAATCCACTGATGAAAGGGAAAGAGGACCGGTGAGAAGAGAGAAGAAAAAATAAGAAGAAGATAGAACGACACACGATATGAAAAGAGAGGGAAAAAAAAAAAGGAACTGAGAGGGAGAAATGGTAGAAAAGAGAGAAGAAAAAAGAGAGAGAAAGGGAAAATAGTAAAAAAAGGAATAAAAAAGAATATTTAAATAAAATGGGAAAAAAAATAGAGTTTTGGGATGTTAGGTGTATTGTAAAATGGTATGGTATACTTGATAAAGTAGTTTTTTGAGATGGTAAAATAAGATGAGATAACAATACCGGCTGTGGATGCTCTTAGTGGCAGAAAATAAAGAGAGCAAAAATATTGTATTTACGTGGGATTTTGGTGTGAGTGGATAGTGGGCAATTATTGGTTATTTTTAATAGTCTCTCTCTTGGTCAGGTACCGTTCTAAGTTTTTCTTGAATTATTTGATTATTGAGTATAGTACTTGAAAACTATTTTAGGTAATATCTAAGAATTTTAGAAGAAGTGTTAGGGAAAATTTCCTTTTGGTATGGCTTTTGGAGGTAAGTAACCTTATCCTAATTGGTTTTATTTTGCATATTTTAACTACTGAAAATTGTTTATAATTGTTACAATTTTATTTCTATTGTATTACTAATTTCAAGTAAAGAATTATCATAAATATATCTGATTATTGAATATATGATTTATTTTATTTATTTTTTTTTAGCTATATTGATTTAAAGTAAAGAATTATAGAAATATCACAAATAGATAATGAATATTGAATATATGATTTTATATATATATATATATATATTTGAATAAGATATATTATCACAAATAGATAATGAATATTGAATATATGATTTTATATATATATATATATATTTGAATAAGATATATTTTTGTTAGAAATTATGATTTCATATATATATATATGATTATGAATAATCTGACTATGAATTTATTCAAATACCTAGCCAATAGAGGTTATTCATTGGTATTCTGATACCTAGCTAATGGGGGTTATTCATTGGTATTCTGATTCCCAAATCAATGGGAGTTATTCATTGGTACTCTGATACCTAGCCAATGTGGGTTGTTTATTGGTACTCTTTTGGTATTATGATACTCAAACCAATGAGGGTTATTCATTGGTAGTCCTTAAAACTGCATATGTGAATTTGAAAATGTTTAAATATTTGAACTATTTTGGGTCATTAAAATTGCTTATGTATCTTTTTGGAACATATTGTAAGTTATAGATTTGATATATGGAAAACTGACTACTTTCTAAACCATTTATAATATATTTGTCAGATTAAAGTAAGTGATTTATTTGCAATTTATTATTTTAAGACTATGAAACTGCTTCAGTTATTTTGAAACACACATAGTATATTATAACTTTGAAAACAAATATTACATCTTTTCCTTTACAGATCTGTTGCTTGATAGAACTTATTAGGATTTTGGTTACTTATTGAGTTGTCAACTCACCCCTTTTTCTCCCCTCCAGTTTCAGATTGTGAAGAATAACAAATTTTGGAAGTTTTGATGTTGTGTTGTGAGCAGAAAAAGAAGCTTTGTGATATTGGGATTAGATGATCTTCTAATAGTGTTATATTTACTGGCCAATTGGCATTATGTACATGAGGTTTGGATTTGTTCCCATTAAATTATTGGAGATCTATTCATAAAGAATTTGTTGAGGTATTTTGGATTTATTTGATTTAATTTTTGAGGATAAATTTTAGTTGCTAAGAATGCTTTGCACACTTGTAAGGTGCTTACTTTATAAGCGTGTGGCAGTTGTCACGTGCTTATTTTTATAGTTGGGTTCGGGGCGTGACATATGTTAATTAACCATATCTCATGGTTGTTTGCTTCCAATGTTAGAATACTTTTTTTAAGAAGACAATATTAGTATACTTGAATCTTTTGTGGAGGCATTATTTGTCAAATACAATTGGTATACAGCTATTATATGTCAACTAGTTGCTAACCACGGGAAAATTCAAAAAAATGTTCAAGAAATTCATTTTTTTTGTTTTTGTTTTTTTGTAATTCATCTTCCTCTAGATTGATGAAAGCTATAAGATTAATTCCTAATATTCATGTACTTAAACAGCAAGTTTAAATGGTTAAATGTTGCAAGTTTGATGAATCCAAAATCATAACGTTTAAAAATACTTAATTCCAAACTTACAGAAGTAAATTTATGAATCTTTACTCCTCCTTCGGCAAGTACAATTATTTTCCAAATAAATCTCCTTTCAAATATTGTTTCTCATTATTGGTACATTTTGTAGTTGGAAAAGAGATATGCAATTCTAATGTTTTGTTCATGTTGCACAGTTACATGCTATTTATAACTTGTTTATAAATATCTGAAGATTGATCTATTTAATGAGGCATGCTATATAAACTAATTCATTAAAAAAAAATGTCAAATGTTTCTTGAAAATTCAATTGGTTGAAAACACAATTGGTGCTATCTAACAAATTTCCACTTTGAATTCATTATATTTTATTAAAATGCAAAACTCCATTTAAGACTAATAGGTATTTGCTAAACTATCTAGCCATGCAACTATATAAGTTGATAGTGTATATATTGTGTGTGGGAATGTGGATATGCATACACAAAAACACACAAAATTAAAATACAAATTCTGTGTTCCTACTTCTCTATAAAATCTAAAAGGCAATAAAAACCAACATCAAAGTTGAATAAAAATTGTATCTGAAAACATAATATAAAAGACATTTCTTATTAACTTATATCCCAAAATTTTAAGGAACATCTCAAGTAGTTTAGTAGCTAAACATAGCTTTTAGTAACTATAGCATTCAGTAAGAACTTTCAATATCTAGCCTAATTTACAAAAAAAAAAATTTCAATAAGTAGCCTAATTTACATACATGACAACTTAGCAACTGAGAGAAGACTTCCACTGAAACTTCTATGGCACCATCAAACCCCAAACTTGTCAACATGCGCTAATAGCCTTTGAGACATTTGTTGGTTCCTCTCTCCTTTAGATTCAATTTTTCCACCATGTTCTATAATAAGTTACATACAATCATCGTAGAACTCCTAATCATAACTTGAGGCAAGTTTTCAAGAACTTCATAGAACTAAAATTATGGTTTTCTTCCACTCTATCTATGTGTGGGAGTGCGCCATCAAGTACACAAATCAATGTAAACATTCATCTTTAGTCTAGAAAAAAAAAAAAAAGGTATATAATCATCAGTTGAATTATTTCTATTTAAAACAGATTTTGGATGCATGTTTGATTCAATAAATAAGTTTAAAAAAAAAAATTTAATAGGAGTTTCTTTGAATATATTATGTTGAACCTATGACTACATAAGATTTCAAACAAAATGTTACCCATTTATAGCTTAATATAAAGGAGAAACAAAAACCTTGAGATAGGAGACAGGTAGCTCATTATCTTTGTCTAAGTCTCCCCACATCACCATTCACATCCAGTAAATCAATACGAACTACAAAACAAATTTATAGAAAACCTATCAAATTTTTCCCACAAGTAAAACAATAGTACAAATACAAAATAAGTTTGTCACTGAATCCTTAACATTAAAACAGTAAGCAACGGAATTGATGTTAGTTGCATTGAAATCTATACATAAAATAAAAATCCATAAACAATTTCATCTAGAATAAGAAAATTGTGTTATTTCAATTTAAACTAACAAATCAAACGACAAAGTTATATTAGGGGAAGGAAAAGAATTGAAACAAAAATATGCCAACAGATTATCTAGATGTTCATGGCCTTCATGTTGGACTTAAGTTGTTCATGGCTTTCTTGTTAGACTAAAGTTGGCTTCCAAGACAGTAAAAGTTTATAAAATTTTCACACTATTACATTCCCCAAAATTTACTAAATTTGAAACAATATTCTAACTAGAAAACGTATGTACTAAAACCCTAGTAACTTGTTCAAAATTTAAAAATTAACAAAATCAAAATTCTTGATCTGTCTACCCGACACCTATATAATCCTGGCCAAAACCCATTAAGTGAAAACAACATAGCGTCTCACCAATGAAACTGTCTTAGTCTCTAAAACTTGATCCGTCTCAATCACTGATTTGACGGCATATGCTGAAAAGAGTGTATATGGTCGATACTCAGACATTGTAAATGCCAACCTAAACCTTGTAAACAGTTTGAGAGGCAGAATCCTCAAACAATGTAAATGCCAACCTAGGCTAAAACCAAAAACATTACCACGTTTAGATTAAAACCAAAAAAAGAAAAAGAAGAAAAAAGGGCACTCCCACATAGCCACAATTCTACACTCCCACATTTAGATTATAAAAAGAACACTCCAATGTCATGGAAATACTCTTTCATGTATAGATTAAAAAGAAACATTCCCACCCCCCCCCCCCTCCCCCCCCCCCCCCCCCCCCAAAAAAAAACACTCTACATCCCACGTTTAGATTTAAGAAAGAAAAGAGAAAAAAATAAAATAAAAACCCAATCCCTAGTTTAACTCAAATACCCCAAACTTAAAGCATTCTTACCCATATTCCTTAATCAAAATCAAATTTAACCCAAACACCTAATTAAATATCAGTCCGGCCAAAAAATAAGTATATAACCAAATCCGTTAAATCTACATTGACACAAACACAAAAAATTGTTTCAGCTGCAACAATATTGCCTTATTTTGCACATACTACATGAACTAATCTGAGTCGCATCACAACACTCAAAGGGAATAAAAACATCAAGCAATCAAGCAAAAATAATAGAGCAGAAAACAAACTGGGATTTAGAGATACCTGAACTAAAGTATCCAGCTTCTGTTAGTATTTATAAACTATGAGGAAAGGAGTAAGGAAGATAGAGAGGCTGCCGTTAGAAGGTGGGGAAGGGGAAGGAACATATTTTGTGTAAGAAGTCTGCAATTAGAAAGTGGGGAAGGGGAAGTCTCACAGTTTGTGTGAGAAAACTTCCGTTAGAAGGTGGGGAATGGGAAGGAACACATGAGAAACAAAAGGGAAGGAAATTAAGGAGGTTGAAACCATGATTTTCAAAGGGTTTTCAGTTTAGAAGGCTTGGGTTTGGGCTTTAAGTTAGAATTTAATTTATAAGTGGTGGGTTGGTGGAATTAAATTTAAAAGAAGTGGGCTTTATGGTGGAGATAGTTAGGAAATAATTTTAGTTTTATTAGTATTTTAAAATTGTAGGATAAATTTAGGAAAGAAGATAAGAATGACATGGCTGCTGACATGGCTCAATGTGAGCGTAGCAACGTTAAATGCTATGCTTCAGCTTTTAATAATATATACATTACATAAAGCAACGACCAAGCCTTAGTCACAATTGTTTTTGAAATTGACTATAGATCCTCTACAATCAAAATCGGCCACCTATAAAACAAAATAAATAAATAAATAAAGGATGTATACTAGCTGTTTTCAAAATCTTTAAGGGCAAAAGTTTTTTTTTTTTTTTTTGTTGATAATTTGATAATTGGGGGCGAGGGAGATTTGAACCTAGATGTCTTTATTCAAAACACCAAGATGAGCCTATTAGTTGAGCTACAAGGCTCTTGGTGGCAAAAGAATTCTATTTTATAAATATATCTGTAACACCCCGACCCAATTGTATAGTTAAACTATGTATTTGAGTGGTTAAGTATTATTAATATTTTAAGCCACTTACTTTCTAAAATTAATATAAGAGTATTTAATAAACATATTATTTTATAATGCCATTGTATAAGAATTGTAAAGATTATAAATAATTGAATGACTAATTGTATTATAAATATATACTAAGAATGTACAAAACTATATTAAGTGGTTAAGTTATTAGATATATATATATATATATTGTTGTGGGTGTTTAATTAAGTATAAAGGTAAGGGTTTATATACAAAGTTATTTTATAGTTTAGGCCTTATAGAATATAAGCTTGTGAGGGGGGTGGAAAGTAAAGTTTAAAAAGTTTGAAGGGTGACACATCAACCTTTTTCCCTTAGCAATTCACATGCCCCACCAAGTCAATTTCCCTTATCTTTTCTTGGCTGCACCAGAAGCTTCATCTCCCATTCTTCTTTCTCTATTCCTTTTTCTTTGTTCTTATCTTTTTCTTCTTCCCTTGTTCCCACGCGGCAGCACCTTACTTCTCACCAACAGCCCTCCCTCTCTCACCCAAACCATATATCTTTCTCTAAGAAGGAATCAAACTGTTACTAAGGTTTCAGCTTCAGTTGTGGGTAAGTATATATGTTTATTTTTTGTTATGGGTATTTTAATGGTGGTATGGTTTGCTTTAGTTTCACTTTTATGTTCTCTAATATTATTGTTAGAAGCTAAAATTTGTGGTTTGTAAAATTAGGAAATCATGAACTTGTAAGTTTATATACATATATATATATATATATATACTGTTTTTCAAAGCTTTGAAACTGTGTTGGTGATTTGTTGAAGGTAGATTAGGGTTTTTACTAATTAATGATTGTATATGATTAAGGAAGTAAGAAAAAGCAAGGGTGAGTACTTTTGATGTTACTGTTGGGACTTTTGTTGTATTTAATTTTGCTATAAATGGTTAAATGACTATATATAAGTGTTTTCTAACATATCTAATGAGTGTATAAAAATCCCTATATGAAAATACCATCGTTTGATAATTGTTTGTAAATTTACAAGAAAATGCTGCAAAGCTATCACTGTGGCAGATTCTGTGTTTACGCATGATAAATTATGTATTAAATTGTATACAGTGAATTTGGATGCTAGGGATATTTACTATGAAAGCTAAGACACAAGTGGTTGTTATGGAAGCAGTCTCACAGCATTTGGATCAATATAAAAATAATTATTTAATTTCTAAGTTATATGAAAGTCTGTTAGGACAGATTTGAGTATGTTGTCTTGTATGATTTTTAGTAAATCATGATTTTATGATATGGCTCTGAAATTGATATGATATTTACTAAACATCCAGAGAAGTTGCTCTGTAAAATTGCATGACGTTTGGATGTGTATGGAAAGCCCATTTGTATTTTACAAATAAGGCATATGTTTTTGAAATGAGCAGTAAACAGTAATTGTTAACTCTGATTTTGAGGATTTAATTCTAAAGTTAAGGTGAATGTTTTGAGCTATAATTTAATATGCTTATCATTTGGTAAGTCGTATCATAGATAAATTTTGTATGACTTGGTTCAAGGTTTAGTACTCTAAAGGAGGGGTTCTAAACCATTCAACTATTGTTTTCATGGAGCTGTTTTGTTCATGTTGTATTTTGCCTTGTGTAAATTTATGCATGCACCATTGCCTCCAATCTCAAATATGTTTTGAATTGATTTTAAAGCTGATTGACATGATCTGAATATGAATATTAAAACAATAGTTTCTCTATGATTTGGTACATCATGTTGTTTGATGAATGTATTTTGTGTTTGGGGAAACTCATTGAGGTAGGATTAGGATTTCCTTGATTTAAAGAGATAGGCTTTGAAATGAATGTGTAAATTTATGATAAATAATAATTGATAGTAATAAGCTTTGATATTTGGTTTAGGTACTACCAACCCCCAGGTTTGAGCTCCCTCGATTTTAGGCTTTCGGTTCCTCTGCTTTGAGGTAAGGGATAAGTTATATGAGCATTTCGTAAGTCATGAGATTATTTTAAAGTACATTATGCATTAAAAGGTTTTTTTATATTAGAAATATGGCATATAATCATGTTTCGAACAAAGATATGTTCGTGAGTTCTTGAAATCTTATGTATATGATTTAAGCATATTAATGCTATTACTAATTTCACAAACACGATGTTTAAAGAAAACAATGGAGATGCTTTTATTATGAAATGTTATGTAAACTATGAATTTCAGTATGAGGTATAAGTATGAAATGTTTTCGGGTTATGTCCTCTAGTGATCTGAGCTCTGCCAGCAGGGGTTAATTACTGGCTTTCTATGTAAAATGTTATCTAATAGGCTAATAAAAGTGGGACTAGCTCTGCTGTACCCACCCTTGTTGGTTATGACCAACTTGTGAAGGATGCCAATCTACCCCTATGGTTGAAGATATGTATTATGATGTGATCTCGGGAATACCTGGCATTGTTGAGAATGTTGGATACCTAGCACAGTGATGCTATAAGCCTCCCAAGTAAGTACAGACTTATCAGACATGGACTAACCAATATGTTATTTATGAATAACTATATTATGTTATTAATCATGAGAAAATGATTTTGTTTAAATGCATTGTGAAAAGTTAAAAGCTCTCATGAAAAGAAAAAGTTCTGATAAAAAGAAAAGTTGTTCTTTAAAGATAAGAGTTTTTGAAATTCTATTGTGCTTTAAAGATAAAAAATCTAATGAAAAGGTTTTAGTGTTCTATAAAGATAAAACTTCTGATGAAAATACAAGTTTATGTTAAAAAGTTATCAGGTATCTGTTCTTTATGAAATGTTAAGTTTTATAACTATGAAAGTTATAATATTTTAAGAGAAGAAGTTTATGAAGAAAAGTTTTATTATTCTTTAAGATGTTTCTAGTTTAAGACAAAGTTACCAATTATCTGTTTTAAGTTAAAATGATTATGTTGAAATGAGAATATATATATACATATAAGTATGTACGTATGTATATGATTTTAAATAATCAATATTATATTTGGTGACTTTATAAGAAACGAAAGAAGTTCAATCCGAGAAGTTTTGGTAATATTATTCTGATAGGAAAAATGAGAACAATTATTTTTTTGATGAAGAGCGTATAAGTTATTATTATGAATATTATAAAATACTATGCATGAAAAAATATTCTCTTATCTGAATGTTTATAAAATTAAATGATTTGATTTACATGCATTTTTATTAAATTCTTGTGTATCTTACCCTCACTGAGCTATGTAACTCACCCCTTCCACTTTTTCAATCAATAGGTTTTATTTTGGAGCAAAGGAAGCCTTAGTCGAATTTGGAAGGAGCTGGTTTTAGTTTTAAACGTATAGATCCCAAATTAGTAATTTGATGTTTAGCTTTGCAGTATTTGTGTATTTTAGGATCTAATGAAAGTTGTGTACCTTAAAGCATTAAGAGATGTATTATGTGGAATTTAGAATATGAGTAACTGGTTGATTATGTTATTTTTTTAGTACAATGTAGATGCTCTGAATATCAAGTGAAAAATTATATCATTTAAGTAAGGAAACAAAGATGAAAGGAAAGAGGGAAGCTTTTGTAGAATCTTTTGAAAAAGTTTAGTTGGTTCTTGTTAATACTAGGTTTAAGCTTGATATTAACATGTCGGTCATGGTCACAAATTTAGGTATCGGGTTTGGGTCGTGACAATATCTGTGTGCAAAATTGGTCAAGTAAATACAAATAATATATATATATATATATATATTTTTTTTTTAAATTATAGGAAGGGGAAGGGAAGGCAGGTCGAATCCGTGATACGAGAGACGGGAGGGGTTAGGCACCATCGGACTAGAAGCCCATTGGCATAAATAATGAATTGTAAAAGCCTACAACTCATCATGATTAACAACCAGTTTTAAGCCCTAGCTCATATCCTCACAATGTCTCACATGGGGAACAAGTGGACCATTATCAATTTCTTTCTTTTTCTTGCAATCATAAAATGGGGGAGCATGAAAACAAGGCTCCATTGACATGGCTTGACAACAAAGTGGATTAGGGGTCGTTTGATTTTCAGACTTGTAGAGAATCCATGGCTTCAAACCTCCAAGATCTTGAGCTACATAACCAAATGTTGACCATGCACTTGTAACCAAGACATCAGTTAAGCTGAGGAGATACATTTTTGCCCATGCCTTGCTGTTGTGTAGCCTATTCTCTGTATGTTGAAATTGTTCTTAGCTTTGTTGGAAAACCTCAACCACATCTCCATTCACTGTTGGGTATTCCCAGTACATGTTTCTTACATTCTCAAAGTACCCAGAACTCAAAGATGTTTTAAGGATAGCTTTCAAGTTTCCCTTTTCTGATTGGGTAACAATAGTTCTCTTCCTATCTACTTATGGCAACACTTTATACTTTAGTGTACAAGCTAAAACTTGATCCATCACATATTGGAAAGGACCAGGTCCTATATCAAAATTTCTTATTTGAATTCCAATCCTCTCATCCACTTTAGCTAAGTAGGATTGATAGTACCTTGTTATTAGTCCCTATACATGATTTGAGGGGAGGAAAAGATACCAGCCTAAGTGGTGGAACAACTTTGGCATTGGCTTTCTTTCGTTAGGTAATTACCAAGGCAAAAGCAGCTCTCTCGGAAGTAAGTATCTTTCTGTGAGAATAATTTGCTTAATTCTAGCTCAAAAGAGGGCATCAATAAGAGAGATGGGAAAAAGTAGTTATCTGATTTCGTTATCAATCAAGGAACTCTACTGAGAAGAGTTTGATCTTGATCACATAAAAAGAGCTTATCATGATCATCATAATCATGTGCTAGATTGAGATATAAATATGATGGTAGTGATATTGTTGAAGTATTTAAGATGTTCTTCTTCAACATGTTCCCATAAGAATGAGGAAACTTCTAACTAAGGATTTTAAATGTCTCTTTGAGGGGGAAGTCAACAGGCAAAAACCATGATTTTTCTGGAAATGGCTCATAGAAAAGATCAGCCATATCCATTCCTTGGTCAACAAGCAATGCTCTATTTGTGAGGAGGGCATAGAGAAATGTAGATGTCAGGGTTAAAATCCTGTTGCCTAAGCCACTATAAGATATCCATACAACATACTTACACTTTGTAGAACTTGCACTATGGTTAGACTTGAGTTGTTTTTGTACTCTATTGTATGATTTAGTATGAGGACCACATCGTTTATGGAGATCTTCATAACTCCATAGTCTTGAAAGGAGATAAGAAGATGGTTTGTGGAGTGATGGTCTTCGAAATAAATTGGATTGATACCTGCTTAAGCAAGATCCCTTGTCAAATCCAGAAGCAAGAAGTCCACCAAGTAGTTTGTCTTTAGGCATCTCAGTAAATTGAGAGGAAACATCTTCTGAACCTACAAATTGTAGTAAAGAAATGAAAATACTATGCTTATTTGATATGATAGAAAATCAATACAGGAAGATACTGTTAGCCACGCCTTGTTTTGTTGGTAGAGATTAGTAAGGGTAATTGGGTAAAGCAATAACGTTGACTGCAAAGATCACAAACAAAAGAAGAAAGAAGATTTGAGCGGCTTAAGCTAATGAAGATGAAGTGTAGTTGGAGAAGTTGGCTCAGGCAGAGAGGCAGAGCATTAGAACAGAGTAATGGAAGATTAGCATTTGGGCTTGATATATGACAGTCATGATTAATACGACTTGTAGTTTACAATGTAATGTATATATAGACACATGTAATGTATTGATTGGTTGTAAGTAAGTAGATCCGTATAATGTGAGATTAGTTAGTTGTAGGTTATCTAGTCTAGTGATTGTTCTAGTATATAAATACCTCTTGTATTCACAGTTCTTAATTAATGCAATTAACGAAAAATTTCTTATATCTTGGTCTTCTCTCTAGCTTGTTATCAATTCCTCTCTTTCCTAGCTCTCTGTTTTCTTATAGAATGAAACTACTAAGAAGGATGTTAAGATACTATATATTAACAAGAGTGGGAATGACACAGGACAGCCAGAACAAAACTGAAATAACGGAAAAATAAATATATGACCTAGGAGTTAGCACCTAGGCCTGGCTTGGAGTCAGCACCAAGCGGAGAAACCACTAGGAGTCAACACTTAGGGTAGACTTGGAGTCAGCACCAGACCAAAAGAAGGACCAAATGACCATTGTTTTCATTCATCAAAATATCAACTATCTCCTCAAGGAGTACAATAGGTTGCTTATAAAGGATTGCTAAACTCTAGTTTTAATTGGCTAAGAAACCCTAATTGCCTTATTACAAAAATAACCTTACTTCCCAAATTAAAATACTAATAGCCTAATAAACTACTAGGACCTAAAATATAAAAATACAATTGACTTGCAAACATAAATAATATTAAATAATAATTTTCTTGCATATGACGCAAGACAACTAGAATGAAACTGAAATAACGGAAAAATAAAATATATGACTTAGGAGTCAGCACCAAGTAGGGAAACCAGTAGGAGTCAGCACCTAGGGTATACCTGGAGTCAGCACCAGACCAATATAAGGACCAAACGGCCATTGTTTTCATTCATCAAAATATTAACTATCTCCTCAAGGAGTACAATAGATTGCTTATAAAGGATTGATAAACCCTAGTTCTAATTGACTAGGAAACCCTAATTGCCTTATTACAAAAATAACCTTGCTTCCCAAATTAAAATAGTAATAGCCTAATAAACTACTAGGACCTAAAACATTAAAATACAATTGACTTGCAAAAATAAATAATATTAAATAATAATTTTCTTACATCTCCCGCATTAAGAAATCTTTTTGTCTTTCATGTATTAGATTAGATGCCTCACCTGTACTCAGTTTGAGGGCTAAAGGCCACAAATGATCAGTGAGCCAGTTCCACGGTAAGGTTGATTACAACCCAAACTTGATTGACCCCAAGGCACCATATAGGCTAAATCGTCTAGTACTTGGGACCATGTTGTTTTGGTAAGGCTTACTACGTGTGCAAGAATTCATAGCATAAAGTAGAATATAAAAAATGAGATAGATAATTTGTATTCTATGTTTATAATTGAGGTTGTTGAAGCTGGTATGATTATAATTTATAAAGCATACATTATTTTCAGCATAACGTACTTATTCTTTAAGCAGTCAAGAACTCAACCTAAACTCAACGTACTTGTTGATACATGATGAATGACAAAAGCTCATGAAACTCATGTACATATTGATACATAGAAATAGACTTATGCTTATGTAGCTTTCCATGAAGAAAGTGGTGGGGTTTCAGAATCCTTCCAAGTTGCAACCTCTTTCGTATATC
This sequence comes from Quercus suber, assembly GCF_002906115.3. NCBI lineage: Eukaryota > Viridiplantae > Streptophyta > Magnoliopsida > Fagales > Fagaceae > Quercus > Quercus suber. The sequence goes on from NW_027069571.1 coordinate 1,450,727, forward strand.
TGTTGCCCTTCACGACATCCTCAGCAGCAAATGATTCAAGTTCAACCATTTCTTCTGGTGTCAGTTTCACAGACAAAGCTCCAATGTTTTGGTTAAAGTTTTCAATCTTGGTGGTTCCAGGTATGGGACACACGTCCTTTCCTTGGTGATGAACCCAAGCCAGTGCTAGCTGTGATGGGGTGCATCCCTTCCTTTCTGCCATTTCATTGACACGCTCAAATATGGTTTTGTTATGCTCCAGATTTTCAGGTTGGAACCTAGGTAGGAACTGCAAGTAGCAACTACATATATTAGCCAGCATCAGGACTGAATCACAAAATAACAACGGAGACTTTCATGGAGGCAGGGTCACTACTCATTCTGTCATTCATAGAGCCAACGATATTTACACATTAAAATACTTATAGTTATCAGCATCAAGACTTCATCACTAAAAATAATTTTGAGGTAGCACAATTTATAAAGGCAATGACGAATATAGTTTAAAAAATTCCATAACACATCTATTTAGGTCTGTAGGCAACCACAGCTACTGTTCCCTGGCTTAATGATGAGGACAATACACCTTATTAGATTGGATTTCTTATGTAGTTGGATTAGTTCATAGATCATGCCTATGGACTTGCTAGAAAATGTTAGTTAGCTTTTAGATCCCTGTTTGTGAGGTATCCTGAAATCCATAGTGTCACCACCAGTCTTCTATCTTCAAGTAGCAAGCCTCAATTCACCTTACCCCCCAGGCCTCAACTCACCTTACCCCCTCCTATGCCCAACACAATTAGTGCACCATTAGCTAGGGATGATAAAGGAAAAGGAGTGGAGAGTGAATCATCAAAGGTAAGTTCCCACCTACAATGCTTTAAATCGCAAGGCTTTGGTCATATTGCTGCCAAATGCCCAACTAAGGCCCTTGTCCTTTATGAAGAGGAGAAAGAGAATAAAGAAGACAATATAGAAGAAGTGTATGAACCCAACATGGTTGAAATCAATGTCAGAGATGATTAATGCAAGGAAAACCTTAAACTTGGTTGCATTCAAATGATACCAACTCACAACCCATGAGAGTGATCTAGAAAAGACAGAGTGAGGATTCCATTTCCCATGTAAACCAATATGCATGTGACAGTCCCAAAACTGAAAGCATGATTCCATTTGAAGTAAAGTAGGAAGCCTTTAGGTACTCTCCCATTTCAACCCATGATAGGGCACTTGAGTCAATAGGAACATATAAGCATCATGAGGTAAGTAAACAATTTCCAGAAAATGATAATCCTTATAAAATTCATGCTAGTTCAAACTACATGAAATTTCAAGCACAGATTTCATCATGGTTCCAAGAAAGCAATTTCAAGCTTGTAGTACTGAATCAGTCAAAATGTTGAAACACGTTGGACCAAATGCATATATTTTGATTTTCAAACTGATTATAAAAATGACTCCATCTTTAATAGCGAGAATTTGGATATTTATAAAGGCCCAGCAGTTTATTACCAACCCCATGATTTTGTCCAAATCCCTATACCAGCAGGTAAATAAAATATTGATGCTATTTTAGATGAATAGGTTATTTCTACTAGGGATGGAGAAATTCAGTGGTACCTAGTTCACTAGAAGGGACGACCAATATCGGACTGCACTTGGATCACAAGAGATGAACTGTAGCAACTTGCCACAGCAACTTGATCCGGATTTATTAGAGTACTACTCAGAGTTATTCTTGATGGGGCAGAGTCTTCCCCACCCCAGGAGGGTTGATGAGGACAGCACACCTTATTAGATTGGATTTCTTATGTAGTTGGATTAGTTTAGGATTCCAATTTATTTTGAGTTCACATAAGGATTAGACGATTAGATAAGGATTGGCTATTAGATTACTATCAGTTTAGAGTTTTATGGTTTATGAACTTTTATTCTTACAAGCTCTATATAATGGCTTCAAGTGGTTTATGTTTTATTAGACTTTTTATTTATTTATTTTTTATAGGTAATAAAAGTTTTATAGATAGCAAAAATGCAATGTGTTTACGATTGTAAACTCATAGTAAAGAAAATAATACCCAAAAAAAATCAAATAGAAACTCAAACAGAAATAAGGAAAAAAAGACAAGGAAATATAATGTGTGAGACCCCAAATACGAGACTACTCAAACAAGGTCCTAGCTAGCAAATTCTTCAACAGATAAATATGTCTCTCAATGTCCTCAAAAGTTTAAGCATTGCATTCCTTCCATACTCACCACATAAGACATGCTAGTACTATATTCCAAACATTTGAAAATAATTCCCCAATCAATTCCTCCAAGCGAAAAGAAGAGAGACAACTGTATTCGCTATTCGGCATCACCCAGTGAACCCCAAACAAAAGAAGAACCTCACTCCACAAAGCATGAGCAAAACTACAATGGAGTAAAAGGTAATCCACAGTTTCCTCATCACATCGACATAGGCAACACCAACTAACAAGAGGCAAGTTCTTTTTAACAAGGTTATCTATTGTAAGAATCCCACCCCTAGCAGCAGTCCATAAAAAGAAAGACAACCATTTAGGTATCTTAACACACCAAATGCTCTACCAAGGGAAAGAAACAAAAGTTGTTTTTAATAAAGAATTATAAAATGAGTCACATAAAAAATACCATAAACGATTCAACTGCCAAATCATAACATCATCACCCACCCCCTTCGGAATTCTGGCAGAAACATGCTCAAAGAAAGAGTGAAATCTCCCCATTTCCTAGTCATTAAACTCATGATAAGTTCCAACTTTTACCTCCCCCATCTGGTGCATATAAAATCAGATCAGAAATTAGAGCATCTTGAACCACAGCAGAGACAAAAAATTCCTGATATAACTCTTTCAAAGAAATAGGATTGCTCCAAGAGTCGTGCTAAAATTGAATGCGAATACCCTCTCCCGCTGCATACACCACATGACTACACCTTTCCTAATGTTCTTCCACAACCCACAGCCATGTGTCCCTCTAACAGCTCTACTGATTAATGAAATTCAGATGGGAGATTTTTCAATTCATTGGGTGCTGATTCCTAACACCTTAGGTGTTGATGGCTAAATTTTCTTGCTTGGTGCCAATTCCAAGCGACCCCTAGGTGCTGATTCTTAGGGTTTATCTTTTAGTTTTCTTGTTCTTTTATTTTCTCTTAATTGTCCTGCATCACTTAATTTTCATGACTCTAAAAGATTCCAGAAGGCAGTACAGATGACATAAACCGAGGTAGGAAAATAACAATTGTAATCTAGGTATGCCATGCTTAATTTATTCAGTTCAATCAGTATGATGTGCCATTGAAGTATTGGCATATATTAAAATCAGTATCTTTCAAGTAGTACAGCATCCAAAAAGTCAAAAACTTCTTTCATTGACGACTTACATAGATTCTAGAATTGATTATTATAATTCTTTGGAGCAATGACAAAATAGCAACAAACAATTAGTCCATAACCATTACATAAAAATAGTTTTCTGTAAAACGAAAAGGAGTTAAATGGGAAAATATTCTATTTCAAGAAAACTGATCTAGAAAGCGGTTAAAAAATCTTAATATAGAGAAGAACCAAATATTCTGAATGGCTAAATGAGAAATGAGGTAGGATACAATAACAAATATTCAATAGACACTTGACATCTGCACTGTGAAGTTATCAGCAAAACATTTAGACATTGAAAATCACTTGTCCAGATTTTTAGATTACCTGTATACATAACCACTAACGAAGTTGGTAACAAGTCAAACCTTATATGCTGCATTAGTTCATTAAGAGAATCAGGCAAAGCATATAGATATTTGCAAGGTCAATCACCATGTGAGCCAACTGGGGAGATAAAATCTCTAATAATGCACTGATGATGCTATAAAACTGTGAAACCAAATGCATGTGTATCTCATTTCGAAGCACATCATTTGAGTGATGGACCTACAAACCTTTCGGTAATCATCGTCCGTCAGATTTTCAAGAACCTTAGACCCAGACGAAAAGAACCCTCGTCCTAGAGGACTGTATGCCACAATCCCAATCCCTAGTTCCCTGAACAATTAGGAGAGTAAATTAAAATTTCGAACCATAATTATTACATACCTTAAAATGCAATTGTAATTGACACCTCACCTGCAAGTAGGAATTATTTCTTCCTCCACATCTCTAGACCACAAAGACCACTCTAGCTGCACAGCAGTTATGGGATGAACCGCATGTGCCCTTCTGATTGTAGAAGCAGAGGCCTCAGATAGACCTATATACTTCATTTTACCCTCTTCAACTAGTTTCTTGAGTTCTCCAATCTTACAATACAAAGGAGATTAGAATTAGAGGATGCTCAACAGCAAGATTTTAAAAGATGCATAATGGGACATATTAAGAGAAAATAGAATTAGAGGATGCTCAACAGCAAGATTTTAAAAGATGCATAATGGGACACATTAAGCGATAATAGTGGCAACAAATGTAACAACTAAGCTAGCTAACAAAGTGATAACTGCAAGATAATCACTGTAACAATAGTATACTGATATGTAATTAGACTACTTAGAATATGATAAATGCCAAATTATAATGCTTGCTGATCATTATCTGACAGTCATGATAGGATAGGTTCATGGTTACATGTTCTTAGGCAAATGGTAGTTTCCTTTATTCAAAGATCTCATAAATAATTACAAAATAATTTAACAATGATGATCACTTACAGTGAAGCATGAAGCTAAATTTGAATATGCATATTGATAGTCATCATATGTCAAAATATGACGCCTTCACAACAATGCTCATTAATCCTTCGAAAGGGGCACAAGTAAAACATGGTGCCTTTGACTCTCTCTCTCCCCGAAAGGAAATGTGAATTCACTAAAAATATATATTAAATATAAAAATGAATTCAGAATATTGATTTCTTGAATTTGCCTAGGATGCAGTCCAAAATCTTAGGGATGTGGAGATACAGATAAGAATGGGGGGATAGGGTGAAGTTGTATGAAATACATTAAATAGAAAAGTGAAAATGAGTTCATCAAAACGAAAGTGTTAGTTGATTCCCGCATTAATTCAATATTCAGTTCAATCAATTAAAAAAAAAAGAAAAAAATTATTAGTTTGATTCCCTCACTCAGTTGAATTGATTGAAGTAGAATAAAAGAGAAAATGAGGAGTTCCTAATTTGGTTTGCTTTTGTTGTCATTCATACGCATGATCTTCTTCCAATACTCTAAACTATAATGGAAATGTGAAAGAAGGTTTCAGTTCTTCCAATATGAATGAGCAAAAGAGGCAAGTGAGAACAAACTTCTACTTTTTTGGCACCACAAGTATAGAATGGAGAAGGAAGTCCACACAATGTTCATGTTTAAAAAATATGAAAGTAAAAAGGCTTATAATAGTGTTCCTGTCAGAGGAAACTACAAAAATGAGAGTGTAACAAAGTGTGGCTAAATATCCTGCACTCTTTTTTCTGAATGACATTCTTAAAATCTTGGATCTTCAGTCAAATCTTAAAATGGCATTTCACTGAGACAGGATATGACTCCAACGGGGACTTTTAAAATCAGAAGACAAAATCAGCTTGACTCTAAATGGAATCCGAGCAGATTCTGCTCATGTTGTTCAAATAATTATCAGGAAATAGACAATGAAAAAAAGAAAAGATAATAGGCTAAATTTCTGTAAAATGGGATTTCTCTACTGCCAACATTTCTGGTTCTATTTCTGAATTGAATGCATACACTCTATTTCCACCAGCTATTGTTTGAAAAAATCCACTTGAACAAAAACTTACAAAGCAAAAGAGTTAGATTAACACTTAAAATTGAAGAAATACATGCTAACAAAGATCATGAGTTGAAACCAAGAAGAGAACATAAACAGGATAAAATAAGGAGATCGATTGTGACATGCCATTACATTCCAATTAATGAGCCAACCCTGTCGCCATAGACATTTGCCTCAACTTAGGCTTTACTACATTACTTTATCTAAAAATGGAGTGACCCTTGTAAGCTAGAAAGAACTTTGAAAGAAACAAAGAATAGTCCCTCCCCTATTTTTATTTTTATAGAAATAAAATGGTTTTTATTGTGTGGAAGTTATTTACAAATACATTAAGATAAGGTTGTGAGCCGTGGGGGCTCCAGAAATATTTTCCAGAGTGGTCATTAAGAAACTTAAATTACACAAAATTTAATTAGAAGAGAACTTCATATATTGACCCAAAAAAAAAACACACACTCACACAAATACATAAAGTCTAACATTTTTTTTTTACAAAATTTTTTATTTTGAAATGTTTGCATAATAGTCTCATTATCAATGTTGTAAGTTACATCTCTATCAAAATTTTAGTTAGTTAGAAATTTTCTTGGGATTTTTCTTTTTATTTGTAAGGACCTAATATATTATTAAGGGGACTAAACTTTAAAGACAATGTTTCGCTACGAATTTAATTATACCCTAAGGCTACAACTCTCATTAAATAAATTAACATGGTCAATATTGAAAATCTAATTGTTAACTTGCATGTTCTTTAATATTTATGTTCTTAAAACGCATGTTAAATTTCATGTCAATCGTATGTTATTTACTTTTAATCCATAAATTTATCTTTTATATATAATTTTAAATTACAAAAACTCAAAATTTAAAGATTTGAGTGATGACATATCTATTAATCCTTGATCTTTTTTAAATTTTGCAAATATAGAAGATATAAAAAGAAAATGTATCTATTTGTGGATTTTTCAAAATTCACGTACAATTAAAAAAAAAAAGTTTTTTACCAAATTTTGTCCAAAATTTAATTATGTTAGGCCTAAAAAAATTTAAGGTGGTTACAAATATTTTTTAAGGATTAAAAAATCATAAATTTTTAAAATTTTATATTAAAAAAAAATTTCAGGTCAGGGTGGTCCTGGACCACCCTGAACTGAATGTAGAGCCGCCAGTGGTTGTGAGAGTTAAAAAATGTATATTCCAGGTCCAGCCATCACATATATATATGCAAAGAATAATTTTTGATATAATGAAAAGACAAATGGAGATGTTACTATATATGTGTATGTATATATATGCCGAATTGTCGATAGAAATTAATTTCAGGGGACATTGAAAAGAAAACAGCACAAGATTACTACTCCTTAAGACTTGATATCTGAATCTGATATGAATTAACTAACCGTGACTTCAATGGGAACGCGGGTGTCAACACGATGCTGATAGTAGAGATCAATACAATCAATACTGAGGCGCTTCAAACTGGCCTCACAAGCTGCTTTCACATACGCTGGATCGCCACGGATTTCCCTCTTCCCATCCGCAAAGCTAAGACCAAACTTTGTTGCCAATTCCACCTTCTCTCTTACCCCTCCCTTCAAAGCCTGTAGCAACCACCCACGCAAAATGGAAAATTAGCTAGGAAAGTAGTAGCAGTAGGAACACGTACAACATTTTCAATTAGTAGTAGTACCTTTCCAAGGAGGATTTCATTGGTGAAGGGGCCATAGACGTCGGAGGTGTCGAGGAAGGTGACACCAGTGTGGATGGCATGATGGATGAGAGAGATCATGTCTTCATCAGGCTTTGGAGGACCATAGAAGGAGGACATTCCCATGCACCCTAAACCTTGTGCAGACACCTCCAGTCCCTGTGAACCCAGCTTTATTCTCCCTACTCTTCCACCCATTATTATTTCTTTGCTTCTTCTTTTCTTTCTTCAACAATCAACTTCTTCTGCTGCTGCTGCTACTACTACTCCTTGCTGCCTTTTATGGCCAAGAGAATAGAAATATAATACTACAAATACGAGCAGTCCTGTTTCGTAATTATGAAAATGCTGGCGTAAGGACATACGTGTTCTTGGGGTAACTATTCCGCCACTATCTGTTGGAGGGATTGAGTTTAAAGTTGAAAAAGAAAAAGAAAAAGTTTCAACCGCTAAATATAAAAAATTGAATAAAGATAAAAAGAGTCGTGAGAGAATTGGAGTGAAATGCACAGAGCAATTGCTAAACGTAATTGCGTCAGATCCTAATCCCTATTAGCGGACGGTCCCAATTTTCTTTTCTTTTTGTTAAGAGTCCATTTAGTTGGTAGAGTGAAGAAATAGAAAGATAGAAAATAGAGAAAAAATAAAAAAGTTTTTAATTTTCTTTTATGATGTTTAGTTTGAAAGTAAAAAGTGAAGATATAGAAAATCTAGTCTGTATAAATTTATTTTCATACTCTTAATAGATAAAAATAATAACTAATAAGAAAAGAAAAATACAAATGAACAGAAAAATAGAAGCACCAAAAGTGTACAGAGGGTCCGTTTGAATAGTACTTATTGTTGCTAAAAGTTGATAAAAACTGATTGTTGCTGAAAACACTGTAGCAAAATAAATTTTAAATGTGTGAATAGTGTTGTGGGACCCACTTTTAATATTAAATATTGCGTAAATAGTGCATGAACAGTGCACGCACAGTAAATTTTGTCCCCCAAAATCAAAAAAGCCGGCCAAAAAAATAAAAAAGGAAAAAACGTGAAACTGAAAACGTGCCGCAACTAAACTTGCTATCCAAACCGGGTCAGAGAAGGAAAAAAAAAAGCTAAAGAACGAAATTTAATAATAAAAAAAGGACAAAAAAATTAAAGGAAATTTAAAAAAATGAAAAGGACAAAAAAACTAAAGAAAGAAATTTATAAAATAATAAAAAAAGAAACAGCTGACCCGTACAAAAAATGACAAAACTGAAAAGAAAGCAAGGAAAAAAAATGTGAACAGTAGCCAGAGAGTTTTTTGTCCAAACATTTTCTCTCTTGTTTTTTGTCCATTTTAGAGAGAGAATTTTTTGGTGAGCTTGAGGAGAAAATACTTTGGGCCTATCATTTATTTTTCTTCCTTTTCACCTAACCAAACACACTTTAAAAAAGTTTTTCTTCTTCTTTTCTCTCTAAAGTTTTTCATTTTTAATATTTCATCTCTAAACAAACACACCCTAAGATAATTGCAGAGATGGACTTGTTGTTGAGGTGAAAACGGCTTATTAAATTAGTCATGAATATACCTTTCTAAAAGAAAAAAAAAATTGTCACGAGTATCATTCTTATGATTTTTTTTTTAATAGAGTTTCAATTTATAGTGGCCACTTTTGAATAATTAATTACTCCGAAAATATGATTTGATTTCTTTGTTTTCTATTGAAATAAATCTTTCAATAAAGCCTATTAGGTGATATTAATTGCTAAGAGCTTTATAGTTCAACTGGCACCTCCTAATGTTTATAATAAAAACGTCTAGGGTTCAAATCCTTCCTTTCCATTGCAATTGTTGAATTAAAAAAAAAAAGAAAAAAAAAAGAAAAAGGAAAGGTGATATTAATTGAAAATTGACATTGACGGCATAACCACATAAGCATTTTTTGTTAAGCATAACCGCATAGGCATATATGCATGGGCTAACAGAAAAAGTAAAACAATAAGTAGGATACTCTCAACCAAAAAAAAAATCAATAAGTAGGATATATACAAAAATCATCGAGAAGTCCACAATCTTTCGAGCTAAATTTATTTTTAAAAATTCTTTAAAAATAACTACTTAAATATATGCACTTTCCTATGTTTACCAAATTTTTTTCATTTTTTCATTTTTTCATTTTTTCATTTTTCCTTGTATTATTGATTGAAGTAATGGAATTGTTCCAATTGCATAACTTGACCGCCTTTCTTTTCTTTATTAGGCTTTTGAGTGGAGTTGTGATGTATGTTTATATTAGAACCAATTTTTATCTCCCTTGTGTGTGTGTTTGTTTCTTAAAAAAAAAAAAATGTAATACTTAAAAAAAAAAATTAATTCCTTTTTAATGCTAAAGTAGGCAATCCACTAAAATGATGCAATTGCTCACTAAAGTTTACCTTAGTTTCCAGTTTGGAGTCAAAATGGCCAGATCCCAGATTTGGACAAAATATTTAGCAATTTACCACTGTTTGAGAAATATTTAGCAATATACCATTATTTTGAAACTTGAGTTCATGAAACTTGAGTTCTACATAGAACTTGAGTTTATGAAAATCGAGTTCCAGAAAAATGTGACATGGTGGCAGAGGCTAATCTGGTATTTTATAATTTAAAAATCCACGTGGAACTCAAGTTTAGGAAGCTCAAGTTGCTTGTAATATAAAGTAGAAATTATACTAAACCTACCTGCGATTTGACCCAAAATCACTTTGCCTACTTGTGGTTTGAAAAGTGTCACTTTACTTACTTGAGGTAATGTCTGTTAGTCTCCTGCTACCCACCTCTATTACAAATAGGGGTAAATTTGTATTTTTTCTACCTTTTTATATCTCTCCTCCCAAAATATAAAAATCTAAAAAAATCAAGAGGAAAAAAAAAAAAAGATCTAAAAGTTAGGTTTTATAAAATTTAAAAACAAACATAATATTGTTCTTGTAGTTGGGTGGATTGCTTCTATAGCCACCACCAGCGACGGAACTGTTATTGGATTGGGGGGCAATGCCCCCCCCCCCCCCCCAATTTTTTTTTTAAAATATTACTATATTAATTGATACTAATTTTAGCATTTTTTTCAATAATAAATTACACTTTGCCTCCCTTAATAATGTCATCAATTCTTTTGAGTAATGTTATATTCACAAACGTTTTTACAACGTTTATACAAAATATTGAGGTAGCAAATTCTTATTGGTTCGTACACTTGCATCACTTTTTACTTATCAATAACTACTCACCATATAAGCAATTTGCAAATTTTTTTTGTAGTTTTAGCATTTTTCACCTTTTAAAGGAAAAAAAATTAATAGATTAAATCTAAAACAAAATATACAAGCTCAAAAAATTAGCCCAACAACAAAAATTACCAATAATAAAACTAAAAAAATTAAGCCCAATCAATCTAGCTATTTTACCCTGAACAAACAATTGGGCCATTTAAAAAATTTTAAACAAAAATCCTTAGTAGTAAATCAGTAGACTTAAATACTAGAGCTGCCGCACACAGCTAGCAGCATAGTCGCCTCCCCTAACTCCAAGTCTTGGCTCTATCCCTGGTCACCACCAACAATTTTTTTTTAAATTTTTTTATACAGTTTTCTGGTAATTGTTCATTTCCTAACTCTATAACTTATAATTTCCTGTGATTGTACATGAGGAGGGCAGATCTAACATTTTCAGTTCTTAAGAAAGTTTGGGTTATGTGGATTTGATCTAAACTTTGATAGAGTATGGGACATGAATAATTAGTTTTTTGAACATTTCTTGAAAGGCCAAAGAGCCGGGCCATACATGGTTCTAGGTGTGAAATAGCCGAACAATGCATGCGCAGGTTTTCAATTTCCGACACAGTTGTTCTTGGTGCATGAAAAACTTTAGTTTTAACATATCAAGAAGTAAAGGCAATTGTACAAGTTATTATATTTAAATCAAACCTCCATGTATCAGCATTCCCATTAGTTCCATTCACGTGAAATTTTCTATATGGCTTGAAGAATTGCTTTCCAAATTTCACTATCGTAAAGCATCCACAACGTGATGCATTAAGTTGTCAAGGGTGGAGTACTAATTGTAAGGCAAGATATTGTTGTATTTTGGATGAGACAGCTAGGAAATAATATAGGTAAATAAAATGACTCGCTATATAATAAGAAGGTACTTAGGATGGTAATATGTTAATTAACCATATCTCATGGTTGTTTGCTTCCGATGTTAGAATACTTATTTTTAAGAAGACAATATTAGTATACTTGAATCTTTTGTGGAGGCATTATTTGTCAGTTACACACAGAGCAACGACCAAGCCTTTGTTCCAATTGTTTTTGAAATCGACTATAGATCCTCTACAATCAGAATGGGCCACGTATAAAACAAAACAAATAAATAAATAAAGGATGGATACTAGCTGTTTTCAAAATCTTTAAGGGCAAAAGTTTTTTTTTTTTGTTGATAATTTTATAATCGGGGCGGGGGAATTTGAACCTGGATGTCTTCATTCAAAACACCAAGATGTGCCTATTAGTTGAGCTCTTGTTGGCAAAAGAATTCTATTTTATAATTATATCTGTGCACAAAATTATGGGAAGGGAAGGGAAGGCAGCTCAAATCCGTGATATGGGAGATAGGGGAGGGGTTAGGCGCCACCGGACTAGAAGCCCATGGCATAAATAATGAATTGTAAAAGCCTACAACTCATCATGATTATCAACCAGTTTTATGCCCCAGCTCATATCTTCACAATGTCTCACATGGGGAACAAGTGCACCATTATCAATTCCTTTCTTTGTCTTGCAATCATAAAATGGGGGAGCATGAAAACAAGGCTCCATTGACATGGCCATACGACAAGGTGGATTAGGGGTCGTCTGATTATTAGACTTGTAGAGAATCCATGGCTTCAAACCTCCAAGACCTTGGCTACATAACCAAATGTTGACCATGCACTTGTAACCAAGACATCAGTTAAGCTGAGGAGATACATTTTTGGCCATGCCTTGCTGTTGTGCAACCTATTCTCTGTATGTTGAAATTGTTCTTGGCTTGGTTGGAAAACCTCAACCACATCTCCATTCACTGTTGGGTATTCCCAATACATGTTTCTTACATTCTCAAAGTACCAGAACTCAAAGATGTTATAAGGATAGCTTTCAAGTTTGCCTTTTCCGATTGCGTAACAATAGTTCTCTTCCTATCTACTTGTGGCAACACTTTATACTTTAGTGTACAAGCTAAAACTTGATCCATCACATATTGGAAAGGACCAGGTCCTGTATCAAAATTTCTTATTTGAATTCCAATCCTCTCATTTGCTTTAGCTAAGTAGGCTTCATAGTACCTTGTTATTAGGCCCCATACATGATTTGAGGGGTGGAAAAGATACCGGCCTAAGTGGTGGAAAACAGTATCTTTCTGTGGGAATAATTTGCTTAATTCTTGCTCAAAAGAGGGCATCAAGAAGAGAGATGGGACAAAGTAGTTATCCGATTTCATTATCAACCAAGGAACTCTACTGAGAAGAGTTTGATCTTGATCACATAAAAAGAGCTTATCATGATCATCATAATCATGTGCTAGATGGAGATATAATATGATGGTAGTGATACTGTGGAAGTATTTAAGATGTTCTTCTTCAACATGTTCCCATAAGAATGAGGAAACTTCTGACTAAGGATTTTAAATGTCTCTTTGAGGGGGAAGTCAACAGGCAAAAACCATGATTTTTCTGGAAATGGCTCACAGAATAGATTAGTCATAACAATTCCTTGGTCAACAAGCAATACTCTATTTGTGAGGAGGGCATAGAGAAATGCAGATGTGAGGGTTAAAACCCTGTTGCCCCAGCCACTATAAGATATCCACACAACATACTTACACTTTGTAAAACTAGCACTGTGGTTAGACTTTAGCTATTTTTGTGCTCTATCGTATGATTTAGTATAAGGTCCACATCATTTATGGAGATCTTCATAACTCCGTAGTCTTGAAAGGAGATAAGAAGATGGTTTATGAAGTGATGGTCTTCGAAGTAAACTAGATTGATACCTGCTTAAGCAAGACCCCTCATCAAATCCAGAAGCAAGAAGTCCACCAAGTAGTTTGTCTTTAGGCATCTCAGTAAATTGAGAGGAAACATCTTCTGAACCTACAAATTGTAGTAAAGAAATGAAAATACTATGCTTGTTTGATATAATAAAAAATCAATACAGGAAGATACTGTTAGGCGCACCTTGTTTTGTTGGTAGAGATTAGTAAGGGTAAAGCCAATACCTTCCAACATAAGCTTTGAGTTATCTTCACTACTGTCAACTCACAAATGTCTAAGTATTCTAATTTAGTATTCTGAAACCCCAGGACATCGGTAAGATAGTATGGAAATGGTATTGAATATCTAAAATCATAGAGCTTTGGGAGCTTACTAACAGTGTTATGCAATATTATGCTCATGCTAAGTGCTGGTATATGGAACTACAGTTAAATTTGTATGAAGACTTGACTGTAATTATAGTGATATGAGTACTAAGAAACATAGATAGCTCAAATTGGAGGTCCAATTTCAAACTTCCAACTTTCCTAATAAACTCACAAAAAAGTAAGTACTTGAAGAAAAATTGAGCTGCTTAAGTTATACAAATGTAGAAATGAGTTATTTTAATAATTATCTATATCTAGCAACAAGATAAAACTTCAAAATTAGTACAGATTATGTCATAAACCTAGGACCATTCTGCATTTTCAAATTATGACCCAAGTAAAATCCTTTCTTATGATTTAATTTACATAGGATTTATATCAAATTACGGACACGTCATTATCAGTACAACAATTCTAAGATAATCTAAACAAATCTAATCATGAATGGAGATCACATCAAAAATATAAAATAAAACAAAAAACAGCTCTACTGCTTATGTTCATGGTCCCTGACTAGTGGATTTATGGACCTTCCTAACCTAAAAGATTGTACTAGTCTGAATTTCGGAATTTACATCCCAAATATGCAAAAATATATACTTTTCAGAAACAATACTTTATGTGCCCAGATTTTTCTCAGGTCTATTAGTTACTTTTTGAGTTTTCAGGGGGAAAAGTCCTTGCACAACTTTAAAATTAACATAATCAAAACAGAAGTGGCTTTTTGGCTTTTCCCTATAGAACATAACTCAGTACCTATTGTGATTATGCATACTTTTCTTCAGTGACATTGGCAAGTGAAGATGTAAAGTTTAAAAAAGTACGTGAAAAATTATGGTTTCAAATTATGACCCAACTAAAATCCTGTCTTATGGTTCAATTTCATATATATCTTGCATACATTCGTTAAGCTATCCTTCTAAAAAAAGCATATATTGCTCTTGTATCAAACAGCATAAAAAGAACTAATTGTTGTAATTTTCCAGTTCTTTGCCACCATTTTAATGATTCTTTATTGAAAAAACATCGAATGGGAATGAGCAAATCAATGAGAAATACATAAAGGGTGACCAATTTTACACAAATTGAACTCACCAAATTCACCAAAGTAAAATCTCTAGTTGTGCTAGAAAAAAACCCGTCTTTCCAAAATATGGCCCTTATAATAAAATAAAATAAAAAATGACGAGGAAAAAAAAAAACACACCAAATCCTACATAACCATACAAACACCAAAACTATCAAAAACCCAATATCTAAAACAAAAGGTAGCCACAATTCTATGAAGCCAAAATGACAAACAACAACAACTACCAAGTCTTTATCCCAAAACTTTGTAGTCATTATGAATCATCAACATACTAATCATAGTCAATTATATGTATTATTTTCTTTCATTCTATCCTATCCAAAATTCAATAAAATTTCACAACTTTTTTAACTTGTTGAGATGTCATTTTCACATGCTATTGTGCACAAATCACAACTTGTCACCTCAACTGTCGCAAAAAAAAAAAAAAAAATTGTGAACTATGTTGTGTCATTACTTGTACATTCATATAATTGTAAGCAACCAAACAGGAGGTACATAACCTAACAACACCGTTCTCACCTGCATGCAATGAAGTAACATTGTGAGCTGCTTTTTCCAAAGCACTGGCTTCAAAGACTTCACCAATGCGATTGGCAGGTGGGTTTTGAAGGACGAGTGTGAGTGTGACAAGAAGTGGGAAAGCCACCAAAGAAGCAACCAATACCTTCAACATCTTTGGTGTACTCATGAGGCTCTGAGGATTCGTCTATTTGTGGCCTTTGCTGGAGTTGATGAAAGCTTTAAGATTAGCCATTCAAATTCTTATAAAAAGGGAACGGGTTCACTCTTTAAAGTTCATGGGGTCTAAAAGTAACAAACAATTGGCACAAAGAGAGAGAGTTTTGGCCTTTGGAGTTTGGACTCTGAAGACTGATTCGAGCTGGTTACAGTGATATGAGCAAGTTTTCAACTTAAAAAATTAAAAACCATTAAAAAGTTTTGTAGCTCAATTAACATTTGTTGATATCTCTAAGGAAGATGTCCAGGTTTAAACCATCTCCGCTTCAGTCTTCACAGTTCACATACTGAATTATGAAGAAAGAAAAAAAGAAAGAAAGAGTAAAAGCCAAACGAGGTGGCTTGATTTGTTTCATTTATGTTTCACATATCTGCTCCTAGAATCATGGCTGCAATCTCTACAACTTTCTTTCCTTCTTTTCTATATTTCTTTTCCTCTTTTTAATTATTGAAATGATAACCATGACAATCACAATAATGAATTAAATCAATAAATTTAGTAATTCAAAATTTGTTTTTATGTTACTTATTGTGATCAATATATAATAAAAACGGATTCAAATCCTCCATAACACTTTTTGTGTTCCACTAATTACAACTTGTCATGTGTTTTTTTTTTTTTATTATTCATTTTAAATTTTGGCTATTTTATAAGGAAAGTTAAACAAATATATGATAAGTTGTGATTGATAGAACATTAAGTGGAACAATAAAAATTGTGTAGAGGATTTGTATTCAATAAAAACTATATCAATGATTCACTCATTTACAAATGGAGTTGATCTCTTCAAAAAAAAAAAAAAATTGATGTTAGGAATTTAATAGGATAAATAATGTTGGCTGTAAAAACTTGAAGACTCTCCCTCTAAATAAACCTCACCGTTTTATTGAATGAAAAGAGAGATTACAAAATTGTGAGAATAGATTACAAAGGCTAACTAAATTTTTTTTTTTTTTTAGAGAGTTTCAACTTATGACGTCTGTTTGTAATGATAGCTCTTTATTATCATATTAAAACACCAATCAGTTTCTGGTGTAGGCGGGGATTGAACCCTAAATATCTTATTCAACCATCAGAGACTTTACTAGTTGAGCTTACTGGAACCCACAAAAGCTAACTATTTATTTACAAACGAATCCAAGAGAATGAACCAAAATATCTAAAACTAACTCTCAAACTAATTTCCAGATTAGCGGGAAAAGTGGTTAAACTAAACTCCCAATAAGAGCATTACACGTGTTCAATTAGTAACAAACTACTGACCCCATCTCACTTAAGTGTTGCAACATCGTTTCAATAAAGCCTGCAGCATATCTAGAGCAAAACAATGCCGTATCAATGAAATTCATTAATTCACAACTTATGTCAAATGCTGTCGTTTCCAAGCTTGTATTTGATATGTGATCAAACAATTGTGCTTTGCTATGCTTCTGTTCTTTATCTTCAACATTGGCGAACAACGCCATAAGTTTTGAGTAGAGTTGTGGTGTGTCTTTGTGTTAGAACACATTTCCCTCTTCCTCTTGTGTGTGTTTGTTTCTCAAAAAAAAAACATTGGCCAACAGCTAATCCACATTTTTTTTTTTTTAAATCTTTGAGTGAAAAATTATCATATAATCCCTTATTAGGAGCAACCTTTGCAATCTTGCCATTTGGGTATATGGGTTATTAATTTATTATGGTTCTCAAGCTAAAAATGATAAAGTATGCCTTGCTTATGAAAGAAAAGGAAATTTATTGTGTGAATATTTCTAAAATAATAATTTGCCTTGTTAGGGGATTTTTTTTTTCTTGAGAATATTTGTTAGGGGATCTTCATTGTCATATTGTTCAACTTCTTTATATGGTCATTGGAATTTGGGAAAAAATATAGGAAAAAGTTAACGAATACCCTAAGAACATTGATTTAGGAACTACTTTTGGAAATTTTTTTGGGAAAAGAAAAAAGCAATTAAATTTTTTACTGTTTTTTATATTTCACATAAAAAGTGTAAAAATTTCCTTAAATAGTTTATTAACAATTGTCCTAATGACATCTATTAAAAAGCTTCATCGAAATTTTTTGTTTTACTACAAGGGTAAAATTTAGGTCTTACACACATTTTTCATTGTGAGAGTTGAATCTAGGATCTAGTGCCCACCAAATCCACACAAGTAAGCTTAGTGTCCATTGAACTTTATATTCATTGAACTTCACGACTATATACAAGATGTAAGTTTATGAAATTGGGGTTCAAATCCTACCTACATAGAAAGATTAATTGGTATCTTTAATTTAGCGATAAAAAAAAAAAATCATACTATAAAGGTCCATTTGGATACAATTTTATTTTGCTGAAAACTAAAAATTTAAAATATTGTAACAAAATAATTTTTAATGTGTAAATAGTACTGTAGGACCCATTTTTAATGAAAAAATTGCTGAAAAGTAAAGTTTGTAGGTCCCATGAACAATGCACGGAACCCATTGGTGTTGCTGAAAAGTTGTTGAAAAGTCAAATATTACAGCTTAAAAAAAAAAAAAAAAAAAAAGAAGTGAAAAGCAAACGCTAGATGTGCAAATGCGCAATCCAAACGCTGCCTAAGTTGAAATTCTATCGTATTCATAAAAAAAAAAAGTTACATCATGTACGTGCAAGTTAGATTTTTAGGTGTTCAGATGTGTGTGACCTAAAAGCCTAACAATACATTTAGGTGTCAAAACTTTGTGAGCAATAAAATTGTAAACTTTAACACCAAAACATGAAAAGGAAGACAATGATAGAATAAAAAAAGTAAAGAACAACCAAGATATAGGTGGAAACCCCTATGAAATGGATGAAAAACCATGACAAGTGAAGGATAGAATATCCTTCACCCTTAGAAGACTATGTAATAAAATGGAAAGTTTAAGGTTACAATGTGATGTTCTTCCCAAAACCTGTTTCTTTTGCCTTTCTTTCCTACCCAGATTTTCTACCTCTCTACCCTCTTTACTCAGCAACATTCTCCTCTTATAGTATGAGGAATGCTGTTGGATGTACAGTTACAGGTGTCTCACTCCCACTCCTCCTCACAAACTCTAATACAACTACTGTACTATATCATGGTTGGAGGAGAGAGAAAAACTGCTACTGCTAGGATAGTAGGATGAAAGGCGACACTGTTACATCATGAGGGACAAGTATAGACAAGGAAATGGATTGCATGAATCCTGAGGGCATTACATGTGTCCTTGGCAGTGGTCTAGCTTGGTACTAGCCAATGAGGGGAGTTCTACAACCTCTAATCAACAGAGACTGAAATCCCTTTCATGGTAGTGCTCGGTGTCCATGCCAGACTGTGCATCTTATTTCCCTCAATGGTGATCACGTTGTTGGCATGAGCCAAAGGCGCAGCTCCCTTCATCAACATCCCTCTTCTTTTACCTCAAGGTTTGTCCACATGTAGGGCCCAAATTTGACCAAGTCAGCACTTTTGCTTGTGTACTGTACACATCATCTTAAACTTAATCCCATGATCTCTCTCTCTCTCTCTCTCTCTCTCTCTCCTTAGTCTTCTGTTATAATGATTTCCAAAATAATAATCCTATGAATATACCCAATTTTTCACCTTTACTCATGTATGGAAACATAGGCAAACTATTGATTTGAGCCCGTTATGGCTCCAAAATTTATAACCTGAGTTTTTATTTTTATTTATTTATTTATTAGACAATAGGATAGAATTTGAACTTATAACATCTACTCTATGATGATTATACTTTATCATTAGACCAAAATACTAATAAATTTTTGGTGTAGGAAGGGTCCAAATTCTTTTTTTTTTTTTTTAATGGAAAAATTCCAAATCTTTTGTTCGATCACAAACAACTTTATCAATTGAGCTATCTGAAATTTACTTATAAGTTGCTAAGTTTTTTTTTTTTTTTTTTTTTTTTGAGAATCTACTGTGACATATAGTATGACATATATATATATATATATATATATATATTTTTTTTTGATATGAAGTATGACGTATTTGAAGTATTTTTCATATGCATGTGTGATTTTAGGATAGGAAAATTTTCTTTACTGTTATTGTTTTTGAAAAATAATAAAACTTCATTGAAAGGAAATATCAAACACAAAGAAATGTCTTGTGTGCTGAGGAAAACATAAAAACCACAAAACTAAGATGCATTTTTATTATTAACAGGTACAGCTTTTTTTTACTTTTGATTTATAAGAGATCAATGGTTGAAAAATACACCACTGGCCATGTCATCACTAAATTTTTTTTAATGACCACGTCAACTGATCTATTTAATGGCACCTTATTTTTCTCAGGCTCATTCATTACTCAAAATGTTTACACAGATAGAGAGGGAGAGAGAGAGGAAGAGGAGAAGAAGAACTCCAATGTTTGCTCCATGGATGAGCTAGGTGGTGCTTCGGGCAGCGGTGGTGGCCTAGGCAGTGGCAGAAGTGGGCTGGGCAGCAGTGGCAATGGCGACAGCAGGGCGACTTCATAAAAATTAATTGGAAAAATCCTTGGTCTCTTTAGCTTCCTTTACA
Source organism: Quercus suber (assembly GCF_002906115.3). Taxonomy (NCBI): domain Eukaryota; kingdom Viridiplantae; phylum Streptophyta; class Magnoliopsida; order Fagales; family Fagaceae; genus Quercus; species Quercus suber. The sequence continues at coordinate 1,471,002 of NW_027069571.1, forward strand.
ATGGTGGTTAGTGGTTATATTTCTGCTAGCAAGAGCAGTTTTGAGAGGCAAAGCTTTATAAAGAAGCTGCCACTGAATGGATCAAGGATTATCTTAATCCTTGAATTCGCTTATATAGTTATATGGTTATCTATGTGGTTTGAGAACACTCAATTTAAGGATGAACACAATTTACTTTCGTACAATTAAGACATAAATTGTTTCTCTGTTTTTCATACATAATAGATGTAAAGATAGTATTTCTATCTTAATTATGGGCATAAGTTTTTGTGCATTGGAATTATATGTTACTGTTACAAAGTTCATAAACCTAAACCGGCATTTTGTTTTTGGAATTAGATCTGCTCTAGGTAAAATAGTTCATGTGATAATATGTTTAGAAATAGAGCTGAGCTAGTGATTCTTTGTGCAGAACGTAGTAATGTTAGCATCTAAAAGGATGCTTAGTTTTGCTATGATTTTCTTTTGGTCATTCACAAAATGCTTCTTGGACTCTCCTCTAGTAGCAAACTATAAACCAAATCTAGGAAAGATTTGGAAACTAGAACATAAATATTTATAACTACTTGGACCTAGTATATATCTAAATTCCATCAAGCTAATATCTTCCATGATTCTCTTCAACCACACATACCTAAACGAAAAAATTAAAAATAATGCTAATTATAGATTCCACTTGATGTTAAACTTTGATTAATATTGCCAACTTGTCATTTAGAATGTATCACTTTACGCATTAAGCTTGGCTTCATTATACAGTTGTTGTCAACCTCATCACTTTAAAAACATAAAAATTGTATCAAAAAGAAATCAAGATTGAAAAGGGTATTGTAAAAATTGTAGAAAGTTTTATGCCTTTGACTCAAGAACCCTAGAACACACCTCCCTTAGCTCTTCAGATAAAGTTCAAAGAGGAATATATCCTCTATTTGTCCAATAATCTCATGGGTGTCCTTCCATTTGAATTGCCATAAATCCCTTGCAAATGATCAAAAAAAAAAAAAAAACTCACGCTTAACGTATTGGATAAATCTGTTGGGTTTGAAAATTGGTCTCCAGAACATGATACTTTGGTCTATGGTAGTAGTATCATCACCCTAGAACACATCATACTTTGGTCTATGGTGATACTTTCTGCTGAACAATAGCCAATGCATGCTTTCCATGCTAAATATCTTAAAACCAAAATCAGTTCCTTTAGAAAGCATCTCCTTGATGTTAGTAAGAGAAATACAACAATGTAGGGCAAGAACAAAAGGTTTGGTATGACAGAACTCATCTTAGATGCGTATGTATTTTTTTAATTGGTATCTTGGACAGGTAATGTTAACACCAACCTATTCCACTTCTAAGCTAAAAGAGAATCTCCCAAATCACATACATGATGCAATTGTTATTTCATGATCTTGACAATCTTTCGAAATGTATGTGTCAGAAGGAGAAATGCTATAAACATAACAATTTTCACAATATTTATCACAAAAATTGAGTTGAGAGGTTTTTATTGATTTTTGTTTGGACTCATTACTAACATCACTTTACTTTTTACCATCAATAACTTGCTGCCTCAATAGTTGTAAGATATTTTGTCAAAAAAGGTTGTCTCTAGAGTTATTGTATGGGCAAAGAACCTTACTGAGCTTAATGGGAAAGAAGTTGCTTGTACAGTTACAAGGGTTTCCTCAAAGATCTCTCATCTATGATTTAACAACTTGTCACAGCAGTTACGAAGATAGTCTGTCACAACATTGTATCTGTAATGGGCCTAAATGTTGTAACATATAACAATTGCAAGATCAGTTATAAGAAATGGCAAGGATGGATAAATCTTAATTTGTAAGGCCATCTAAACCTATATAAGTACTTGCTCAAAAGTGTAAAACATTAACCAAGCAATCAGGCATAACTTTCTTCATTCATTTCCTCTCATTTTCTCTCTTGGAGGCTGATTATCTCAAATCAATTAAGTTTTCATTCATTTCTCCCATCACCCTAAGTCATGAACTTGAACCATTGCAGTTTGCCTTAACAGCCTAATACATGTAGAAATTTTTCTAAAATCATACATACCTATAAGAGCATGAAATATGATAGCTATCCAATGAAAAGGAAATTAGATCTACCACTGATGCCTCTTTATTTATGTGCAAAGCCATACTGCAACTCAGGGAAATTCTCCTATAAAGGAAGGTCCCCACCCCAAGATTCAAGCAAGAATTTAATACAATGTCCACCCCCCACCTTAAAGCTAACAAAGCGATGAAAAGTATCATACCCCTTCCATATACTTTTCCTAAGGGCCTAAGGAATACCCCATATGGTCCATGTATAGTATTTGAACACCAGCCCCCCACATACTAACATATTTTATGTCAACAATCTGTCTCTACAAAGCATCTCTCTTCAATGCATATTGCCACAACCATTTACCCAACAATGCTTGGTAAAGAACCACATCTGTATGCCTAACCGCACATTATGAAGAGGTTCACAAACATTCCTCCAACAATTCCCTTATAATGTAGGATCATATTAGGCAGATAAAAAAGAACATTTGATTCATAATTCTCATCCCTACTTCAATAAAAACAACATCTGAGGCATTTAAATTTATTGGCTCAATTATTAGTGTTGGATCTTATTAGGAAGATAACTAAATTGGCAACCTCTTGAGGCCAAAGAAGTTGCTTGTGCAAGTACCAAGGGTTTCCTCGAAGATCTTACGTCCCCTGATGGTTTAAGAAGCTTTTTAGATGGGCAAAATACAATAGACAACTCAACATAATCTCAATTTTGAGCTTCAACAGAGTCTAGAAAATGGATATCCTTAATGATTCTATATAAACCAAAAAGTTTTGTTCCCTGAGTAAACTTGAATAATTCAAGGAACAAGAAAAAAAAATTACAAAAGGTAGGATAGCCCTTTTCTTCTCTTTCCAAGTCCTCAAGGCAAAAATATGGGAAGAAAGAGATGGGAATGATTCCCTCAAAGACTAAAATTTGCCTAGATCTATATAATTACACAAAATTCCAAATAGAAGAAGCTTAGCCTTTGTCTCCCATGCATATGAAAACCATGCTGGAAATAGCAGCTCTTGCACAAGCAAAAACTCTGCTCTCATCCCTGTTGAAAAAAAAAGAAAAGAAGGCATTATTAAAAAAGGTACTGCAAAATCAACAAGAAAAAATAAAGGGAATATTCAAACACTCATAAAATGATCATCAAAGCACTAACATCAAAAAATAACAATCTAGTTAATTCAATTTGTCAATGGTGGTAACAAGTTCATAATTACCATAATGTTTGTGTCATTTTTGTTTTTGTCAGACAAACAAATGAATCTTCCTGGAAAATTGGGTTCTAGTTATGATTTCAAGGCTTTTGATGTTTTAAAACTATAGCTTGGCAGTTTGTCTTTTACTTAAGTTTTGATTTTTCTAAGGAACATTTTAGGTTGCTTTGCTCATTTTTTAGCCTTATTTGGTTCACTGTCTTCAGACATGAAGTCTCTATGGAAGATGAATTATTAGCCTTCATCGACTTATTTTGTTTATTGTGTAAAGTACAACTGTACCCTAAAAAAGGTGATGTTTTGAAAAACTGTATATTCTCTTTTAAGGTAAAAATAAGTTCATCCAATGAAGCTTTAGTGAGATGACAAATCATTTAATTAGGGATTTGCTTCATTTTTGAAGAAAAGCAGAGCCTTAAGGGTTTGCAAAAGAAAGAGAGGGATTGTAAATAATAATGCCATGAACTGAGATTCAGTCATTTCTTGAAAACCTTAGATGAAGGAATTAATTTATTACAAAGAGAGCATAATGCATCCTCTATGTCTAAAGTTTCTAATACAATAGTTCAAACATAACAACAATACATGCATTGTAAAAAGCTAAAGTTTTATGTGCTCTCCACCTCATGCATGTGTCAAGCCAAACGCTTATGAATTATGACACCTGCTTCAAAAATTGAATATATGTACTTAAGTGTTATATTTCGTTCATTATTATGTCATTTTGTACCCATCTGACTTAAATGTGACTCAATGAAATAGGACGATCAAGAGATTTACCCTGTTTTGAATCATTGTAGGTAGCTTAAGCCTATAAATTGATAATCTATTATTTCAAATTCAATCTTATTTTATTCCTTTTGCTATGATCTCATTTTGGTTCTGGAATTTCTTCCTAGACCCATTGTGAACATCAATTTTCATGCTACATAATAAAACACCTTTGCTACTTGTTCATATTCACTGTGTCATTGTTTCTATTGCATATGATCTCATTGTACATACTAGATGATTGGTTGATGGGGAATAAATTAATACAAACCCCTAACATATATGTATATATACTATTCTGTTGGGAATATTTGACAATTTCCATCAATAAAGTGACTGCATAAGAAGATGGAAAAGAGAATACCTGTTTTGTTAGAGAAGTGAATATGTTTGCCTTTTACACTTCTAACTTTGGTTTCTTTTGCTACCATCCCTGCAAGTCAGGGCTTACACAAGTCACTGAAAGGTGCATACACATAAGTCACTGAAAGTGTTACATTTAAAAGGCCATGTGTTAAATCTTTAATTGTAGAGAGATAGAAACTTACAGCAACAGAGCATCCAAGATTTCTATATCATTATCCATGGGATATTTCTCGTTGGACACAATGGAAATATTCAAATCCCTGAAACCACCCTAGTTCTGGTCCTGATCTTCCTTTAACATTGGAGAAACATCAATTGTGATACAATTCAAGTATTGAAAATCCGGTCCCGTTGCTTATAGATGCAGGATTGCAAGAGAAAGCAGAATTTGTGATCGCATAAGTGGATAAGGCGCAGAGGATCTCTATTACTGAGATATTCATCCTTCACAAAAATTTCTTTGGGAACATTCAGGCTACCCTTGAACCACTCGTCCTCATTTAGATCATAAGCGTGCATAACCAAATCATCCGAAGCAGCCATTCTATCGAACCAAACCCAGTAGAGAGTATTACCAGCTGCTACAGCTTTACGATTCGAACTCCGTTCATCACGATCATTCCAACTGTTAGAAACCGGATAATCGCCACGTAGCTTGCGCACGAAAGGGTTAAGCTTTGTCCAAGAACGTTCTTTGACATTGTATGTCAAGAATTTACAATCAGGACAACAACCATCAGAATCTGCAGTCCCAGGAACGATTGAAGTAACAAGAATCTGTTTAGTGGCCTCAAGAAGAGTGGTTTCCCACTTATGAAACATGGGAATATCAGATGGATCAGATGGAGGATCGGTTAACTGTTCCCATGTTCCTAAGTTCAGGTCAAAAACCTGAAACTTAACACCAACCCTTAAAACATATAATTTACCGTCCAGGATGATAATGTTTAGGTCGCGTCCAGGAAGATTCAGACTCTCCTTCCAACCAATACTAGGGCAAGTAACGTTGAACGTAAAAGCTTGCGTATGATCTGGTCTAAAACAATAGATAGACGTGCCTAACGCAGCAAAGTGACATGATCTGCGAAACCCCACTACGGAAATCGGATTGAGCTTTTCATTTTCTGAAGAAAAAGAAGAAGAAGAAGAAGAAGAAGAACGAGCCTCTTCTTCTGCGTCTGGGTTTGGGATGCCTGGAACTTTAATGGAGAACCATTGCATTGATGGTTCGGCATCAATAGTGCAGGTTTTAATTGGGAACAATCCTGAAAGATACTTTCAAATCGGGTCTCAGATACCTCAACCAGAGAAGGAAGAGCTAATTGATTTCTTTAAAAGAAATATTGACGTATTCGCCTGGAGTACTTATGAAGCCCCAAGAGTGGATCCGGAGTTCATTTGCCATCATTTGAGGGTTAACCCACTGAGTGTACCCAAGAAGCAGCCTCCTCGGCGGCCATCCAAAGAGCATGCGGATGCAGTCAAAGAAGAGGTGATGAAGATCAAACATGCTGGGGCTATTAAAGAAGTTTTTTACCCCGAATGGTTGGCAAATACTGTGGTGGTAAAGAAGAAGAGCGAAAAGTGGCGAGTTTGTGTGGACTTCACGGACTTGAATAAGGCTTGTCCTAAGGATCCTTTCCCTATGCCAAAAATTGATCAATTAGTAGATGCTACTGTCGGCCATCCTCGGATGAGTTTCTTGGATGCTTTCCAAGGTTACCATCAGATACCGTTAGCCCTAGATGACCAAGAGAAAACCGCTTTTGTTACCCCCATTGGTAATTACCATTATAAAGTGATGTCATTCGGTCTGAAAAACGCAGGTTCTACTTATCAACGGATGATGACCAAGATGTTTGAATCACAATTGGGCAAAAGCGTTGAGGTCTATATAGACGACATAGTGGTAAAAAGCAAGGTTATTTCTGAGCATGTGAAGGACCTTGATAACGTTTTTGAAACCCTAAGGAGACATAAGTTGCGCTTGAACGCCTCGAAGTGCTCATTTGGTGTGGGATCAGGCAAATTTTTGGGTTACATGGTAACGCACAGGGGAATTGAGGTCAATCCCGATCAGATAAAGGCTATTCAAAATCTGCAACCTCCTCGGAATCCGAAAGAGGTTCAGAAGTTAACAGGGATGGTAGCTGCTTTGAACCGATTCATCTCTAGGTCCGCGGATAGATGTAAACCCTTTTTCTCGCTGATCAACAAGTGGAAGGGATTTGAATGGACTGAAGAATGTGCCTCGGCTTTCCAACAACTTAAAGACTACTTGGCTCGGCCACCAATTATGTCTAACCCTGAACCAGATGAGGTCTTATTTGCCTATATCGCAGTGGTTCCCCATGCTGTAAGTCTAGTGCTGATAAGAGTGGATCAAGGTATACAAAGGCCGGTTTACTGTGTAAGTAAGTCTCTACATGAGGCCAAGATCAGATACTTGCCATTGAAAAAAGCTATTTTGGCAATAGTACTTGGAACACGAAAATTGCCCCACTCCGAAGTGCCGACTACACGGGGAGGATAGCCAAGTGGGGCACTATTTTAGGAGCTTTTGATATCAAGTATATGCCTCGCACTTCAGTCAAAGGGCAGATCCTTGCGGATTTAGTGGCCGAGTTCACGAAGCCCAATTTAGAAGAAATAACGACAAAGAGAGACATGGATGGAAAATCGGTTGGCATGATTTCTCAACAAGATCCTGCCTGCTGGGAAGTGTACGTAGACGGCACTGCAAACCGGAAAGGTTCTAGAGTAGGGCTAGTCTTGATATCTCCAGAGAGAATTGTCATTGAAAAGTCGTTAAGGCTAGATTTCGGTGTGACCAATAACGAGGCAGAGTATGAAGCCCTATTGATGGGAATGTCTATGGTCCGAAGAATGGGAGGAAAGGCAGTGGAGTTGTTCTCGGACTCAAGATTAGTTGTGGGCCAAGTACAGGGGGAGTTTGAAGCGAAGGATGAAAGAATGCAAGGATACTTGAATTGAGTCAAATGTTTGCAGTCGAAATTTGAATTTTTCAGCTTGCTACATGTTCCTAGAAGCAGTAACGCACATGCAGATTCTTTGGCCACACTAGCCACCTCTTCGGAACAAGACTTGCCGAGAGTTATCCTCGTCGAGAATTTCCATGAGCCTACCGGGACAGGAGGGGATGCAGTCCGAGTCCACCAGATCAGAGATAGTCTCTGTTGGATGGACCCTATAATTAAATTCTTGAAAGATGACATTTTGCTGGAAGAGCGGGGAGAGGCTGACAAAATTCGAAGGAAGGCTACCAGATTTTGGCTGTCCGAAGACCAAAAATTATACAAACGATCCTACTCAGGACCATACCTGTTATGTATTCATCCAGAGACGGCTGAGTCGCTACTAGAAGAGTTGCATGAAGGAATTTGTGGGAGTCACACTAGAGGTAGGTCGTTGGCCCACCAAGCCATTACTTAAGGGTATTGGTGGCCGAACATGCAAAAAGAAGCCCATAATTATTTAAAGAAGTGCGATCAATGTCAGCGATTTGCGCTAAACATACACCAAGCAGGTGGAGTCCTCAACCCACTATCTAGTCTATGGCCGTTTGCACAGTGGGGTTTGGATATAGTGGGTCCATTCCCAAAGGCCGCAGGAAACAGGAAATACCTTCTGGTCGGCACAGACTATTTCACCAAATGGGTCGAAGCTGAGCCTCTGGCCAATATCCGAGACGTAGATGTGAAAGGATTTGTATGGAAGAATATCATTACTCGTTTCGGAGTTCCTCATACTCTCATCTCGGACAACGGCTTACAGTTCGACAGTAATGCATTTCGGAGTTATTGTAGCGAACTAGGAATCATGAATAGATACTCTACCCCTGCCTATCCTCAGGGGAATGGGCAAGCTGAAGCAGTTAACAAAGTTATAGTTAATGGATTAAAGAAGAGATTGGATGATGCGAAGGGCAAGTGGGTTGAAGAGTTGCCACACGTGCTTTGGGCTTACAGAACTACGCTTCGCAGATCTACTAGAGAAACCCCTTTTTCGATGACTTATGGCGCTGAAGCTGTCATTCCTTTGGAGACGGGGTTCCCAACTCTAAAAACTAGCTCGTTTAGTACGACCAAAAATGATGAACTCCTAGAAGCAGGCTTGGATTTGATCGAAGAAAAGAGAGAAAATGCAATGGTTCGGCTGGCGCATTACCAGCAGAAACTCAGGCAGGGCTATGATGCCAACGTAAAGCTAAGACCCCTAGAACTCGGTGATTTGGTACTCAGGAAAGTCATTGGCACTGCGAAAAACCCAGCTTGGGGGAAATTAGGACCAAACTGGGAAGGACCATATCGTATTACTTCAGGGGCTGGCACTGGGGCATATTTCCTAGAGGACTTGGATAGTCATGTAATACCACGCCCCTGGAATGTAAATAACCTCAAAAGGTACTATTATTAATCGAATCATTTCTTTGTTCACTGTGATAACTTGTCATCCTTATTTGTTCTCTAAGTGTTTAAACTTAAATCCAATCATACCTGTAGTCCTCAGATCAGATGATTTGGGTTAGTTAACACTCCTTATTTGTTCTCTAAGTGTTTAAACTTAAATCCAATCATGCCTATAGTCCTTGGACCAGATGATTTGGGTTAGTTAACACTCCTTATCGGTTCTCTAAGTGTTTAAACTTAAATCCAATCATGCCTATAGTCCTCGGACCAGATGATTTGGGTTGGTTAACACTCATTATCAGCTCTCTAAGTGTTTAAACTTAAATCCAATCATGCTTATAGTCCTCGGACTAGATGATTTGGGTTAGTTAACACTCCTTATCGGTTCTCTAAGTGTTTAAACTTAAATCCAATCATGCTTGTAGTCCTTGGACCAGATGATTTGGATTAGTTAACACCCCTTGGTTATTCTCCCTAGGTATTTAAATTTAAACCCAATCATGCCTGTGACCCTCGGACCAGGTGATTTTTAGTTAGTTAATACTTTTGTGCTGTTATTAATACTGAAGGTTAATTTTAGAATAAATCTTGCCTGACATTATTAACTATGTTTAATATCAACTCTAACCTATGCTAACATTCCTAGTGTACATGCAAAAAGATCTATCCAACTTTTATAATACTTGTTATGTTCATCACTTAACAGTAACCTTTATGTACTGTCCTCTTCGGAATCAATTTTAGTTATATATATTATCAGCAAGATAGAGTGATTATGTTTGCCTACATTACCATAATTACAAAGTGAAGTTACTTGTAGCAAAAGTAGGTCATATGATATGCAACAAATACACCAAAAGTAAAAGGGAAACTGCTTCATTGATTAAAATAGGATAGTTTACAATCCCTTACATAGAAGGAGAACAAGAGTAAAAAAAAAAAAAAAAAAACAACTAAAGTCTAAGTGTCTAAGCTTCTGCTGGGGCCTGGTCCTTGGGCTTTGAGGATGTTTTCTTTTTTTCCAAGCCCTCGTCCATATCCTTAGGTGGCTCAGCGGGGGTGCTCTGATCACCTGGCTGGCCAGAATCCTTGGGAGGCTCAAGGGTGATTGGGGGAGCTTGGCTGACCAAAGGTTGCTCCGAGACCTCTGGGATTTGTGTTGGAGGAGAGGGATCAGACTCTGGAAGATCTCGGATGTCTGGGTCGTAATAAATACTCTTAGGCAGCCTCAGTTTCGAGTCAGCAGACACCCCAGTAGCATCCAGCGCCTTGCCCCATGTCATATCGCAGTAGTCTCGGGCGACCGAAGCAAATTGCTCAGTAAGACCTTTTTCGGTTACCTCCACTCCCAGTTGGTAGGCGGCTTTCTTTTCGGCCTCGGTCGCCTCCTTGGCCAGCTAAGCGTCCCTTTGAGCCTGCTTGGTAGCCTCCCTGGCCTTCTGGAGTTCAGCGTAAAATTCCTTCACAAGAGCTTTCTCAGATGCCAGATTGTTCTGAGTGTCATTTAGCAGCTTGCGTTGGGCTTTGGCCTGGGTCTCAGCATTTCTGAGACCAGCATTGAGGCTATCCCTTTCCTGGGTCACCCCTTTTAGCTGGTCTGAGATCTGAGAGACCTCCTCCTTTAGGTTGCCTAGTACTTTTTTCGCCTCAAACCTAGAGTGGGCCTCCGCTTGGGCTTCAACGTAGGCTTTTCGGTTCCACTCTTCTGCCACGAAGACTTGCTGGGTAATCTGAACAAGTAAAGTAATAGAGTTAGTATAAAATATAGAAAATTAATATGTGAACCGAAGAGCTGGATAAGCACGCTTACCATGGCCAGGTCCCTCTTCAGGGACATGAAAAGATCATACTGGCTGAAATGCCTGTATGACTCCATGTCTCGGGGGAGGAGCAGTGGTTGCTCCAAAGCTTCAGCTATCAGCCCCGCTCTACCCCCATCATAGTTCCTAACAGAGGTCTCCTAGGAAAAAGGAACACCATCTAGTTCTAGCCTGGGAGACCACGTGCGTTGCCCTCAGCGCACGTCGGCCACAGGAGGCTCCTCCCTGCTCTCCACGGATGAGGCCCTCTTGCTCTAGTGGTCACTTACCACCTTCTGTTGCTTTGTGGTCTTTGGTGGTACCACCACCTCCCGCTCCTCAGGTTCGAGAGGTCTCTTTTTCTTTAGGTCCGGTATCGGTTTCAAAACCGGATTAGAAATCTGAGGTGGGGGTGGAGGTGGAGGTAAGTTCACCATTGGTCGAGAAGTCCCCGTCCCCTTGGACTCAGCCTTCTTACCCTTTATCTTCAGCATAAGCTTTAAGTCAGACATCTCTTCTTCCTCCGAAGAGTCCTCGGGGAGAGTAGTTAGCAAAAGTGGTGGGCGGACACTGGATTGCCTGTCAGCCTCGTCCTCGGAATCTGTGGAGGGTATTACCTGCACTCCCCCTGAAACTTCCCCTTCAAATCTAAACTTGTCTATCTGTTCCTTTAGCGAAGAGGATGAAGAGCCGACCCTTTCTCCTACAACCACCGGCTCGATAGGAACTTGTTGAACTGGTCGGATTAGCAATGGAATGCCTTGTGGGTTGGGGTGTGAAACGGGCTCAAGGTCGTATGGCGCTAAAAAGTGTCACCGAGCGACGTCTATTCGCCGAAGCCGGTGATCACCTTGTGTAATGGCGTTGCCGGCCGGCTGGATATTTGCTTTCTTGGGCGTATAGCCGAGTATAAGTGGGATGGACCAGAGCTGTCCGTCTTCACTCACGAATATCTCCGAGCGTAGTAAATAATTAAGGGCGAGGGCGTTGATAAGGCTAAGCCGAGGAGCAATATGTGCCTTATCTGTAGACAAACAAACAAACAGATCTGGTCAGAAGATTGAAATATGATGGCATAAAAAACAGGTTATGAAGAATGAAGATCCTAAGACTATTGTTAGAAATCCTAAAGTCTAGGAAGTCACACCTGGCTCTCCTGGCTCGGTCGGACAGTGTAGACCGTCATGCCATGCGCCCGAGACGATTAAATAGTCGTCTTTCATCCATTTATTTGATTTGGGAAGGCAGGAGAATAATCTAACGATATCGGATCGGGATTTAAGGTAGTATCCTGCCCCTTTTTGGCTATGACATTCATACATATATGCCAGGTCATGCCAGGTCAGCCCTAATCCTAACTATTGGTTCAAGGCATCAATAGCTCATAGTATCCTAAAGGTGTTGGGCGTGCATTGCTCAGGAGAGAACCTGTGGTTGCGAAGGTAGTTCAAGGTGATAGAACCCATTGAGAGGGTCATTCCCCTTTCAATGAAGGCTATCATTGGGATTACGACCTCTCCCTCTCTTCGGACCATTAGTATCCGCTCCGGAGGGCAATTATCTCAGATTCACCCCCCACGGTATACCATAATTTTGCTTAAATTCCTCTATCAACGCCGGACTATCGACGAGATGTTGGAATTTGCCCATTCTTAGAGAATGATTGAAGCAGTGGACAGGAAATGGGTTTCGAAGGTAGAAAATACTAGCCGAGAAGAAAATAAAGGACCAAGAGGTGCCGAAACTTACACAAACAAGAGTGGAGAATAATCCCTGGACTCGAAACAGACTCTTGGTGGATCTTGGAAGAAAAGAAGACGGAAAATCGAAGAAGCTTGAAGGGTTTTGAATGAAAGAGCTCGCTGGGTATTCTGAGGATGTGTAAAGTAAGGAAAAATAACCTCCTCTGAGGGTTTATATACGGGGACAGGTGAAAGGGTGTAATTCATCCCGTCCAAATCCCGAAGAAGAACCTTGTCCGTTGGATCAACAACCCATCGTTGGATGCAAAAGACAAAACGCCGCCTGGAGTAATTAATACAATGCTTTGGGAATACGGAACTGACAGGGGCAATAATGAAGCGCTTGTCTCTATGCTCGCGCGCGTGTAAACTAGGGTATTTACGATTTCCCTCTTTTAAACTTCTTTATTTTTATTTCTTTTTCCTTATGTGGCAGGTCAAAATCTTATTCTTTCTCCTCGGATGCGAGAGAAAAATTAAAATTTTGAGGGGCTATTGTGGGGGGAAAAAGGTTTAATCTAACATAGTAGGCCGAGAGCCCATATGAGGATTACTGTGCATTTGAAAATAAGGAGATGGTAAGGGCAAGGCCCACCTGGAAGAAGGATCCCCAGAAAGAAGGATGGTGGCCATCCGAGGAGACCGCCTTCCGTCCGAGGAGATTTTATTCCTCGGACGCGAATAATGTGGATCAATTGAGCGTATAAAAGGTCAAAATGATCTTCCGAAGACTCCTCCTGATCAAGATAAGCTCTGAGTGTACTTGGAGACGATAAGGATGAATAAATATCTAAAAAGAAAGCTACTACCACCGTATTTAATGCTCTGCAGCAACTTTTCTGACCGCATTTATGTGGAGAAGACCCCTGAATAGTGTATCCTCACCTACCGCCACTCACACAGAGCTAAAGGAGATACTTGACATGACATATACTCAAGTAGACTCACGGATGAGGTACAAGTGGACGATGGAGATGAAGAGAAGGGAGGTTATATAAAGGAAAGAAACTCCTAACGAAAGAGGGAGAGAAAAAAAAGAAGAAAACGAAAAGAACTTAATTGTAACCCTAAGATCTGTATTCATCACATAATCAATAATATACCTCTTCGGACACCCATTCTTTACGTGTAAATTCATGTCGGTTTGTGCTTGAGGGTTGTGATTAATTGTTGTCGATTCCATAATCAATCTAGCTCTTTCACCCACTCTTTACAAATTCATTGTTTTGAGCTTAGGCCACAAATCTTAACCCTACAATTTGTATAATCAATAATTTGTCTAAAAGATGATAGAAAGAGTAGGATGTGAATGCTTTTTATTTGATAGACCTAAAAATATCATTAACAGTAACTTTCCTAATTGGCATCTATGTGGAGGTAAACTCATTCAATCAATTTTTAGGATTTAAGTAAGCCCAAAGTGGGGTTTTTTTAAAAAAAAAAAAAAAAAAAAAAAAAAAAAAAAAAAAAAAAAAAAAAAGAGAAAAAGGTAAGCAAAATTTTATTAAAAGAAAAGGCAAACTACAAAAACCAAACTTAAGGAAGATCCAATTGGAAAACAACATCCACGTCCTTGGGTAAGTCTTCTATCCATACCTCAAGATTTGCAGATAAAACTGCTTTTTTAGCTAAACTATGAGCTAATCTATTCCCATGCCTCCTAACATGTTGGAACATACAACTTCGTAATACTCCACCAAGTCTTTTTGTCTCATCAATAATATGGCCAAACAGCAAAGGACAGGAGCCAAAGCGCAGCAAAGCCTGAATAACAGTAAGACAATCACCTTCAAAAGTGGGGTATTTTATTTAGAGAAATCATGTAAGGTTTGTCCTCTTTTTTTTTTTTTTTTTCTTGAACAAATTTGTCTACAATATATATATATTTTTTTTTTAAAATTGAGATTTGATGTGGACTAGTTGAATTATGATTTATTTATAAATGTGCATATATTTATTATCTATTAATACAAATTATAATAGAATTGCTTAGATTTTGGATTCAACACGGAGCTGGGTCACATATGGGAATGAGCTTATACACGAAGTAGAAAACAAGAAGAATTTATGTGGAAAAAAAAAAAAAAAAAGAGGATGAGCAAGCTCCTTAGTAGTTTTTCTATAATGTGCAATCTTATTCCCCTCTTTGGGACCTTTCTCTGTTAAGGGGTCCTAGGCCTAAGTGACCAGGGCCTACGGTCGGCCCTGGATCATTGGGCCAAAAAAATTCAAATTTGGGCTGGATTTTAACTTACAAGCTTTACATTTTTTTACCTAGACATGAATGAACCATATAGAATTTCACGTGAATGAGTGAACACAAAAGATGACAGTAAATGAGGTAAACTCAAATAAGACAGTAGCCCAATCTCGCATATAGACCTTGGGGTTGAGGGTCTTAAAAATGACGGCCCACAAAAGGGCTTTAAATTTCGAAAAAGAATTATTAGAGATTTAAAAGTTTAAAATAAATAAAGAAACTTCCCTAAATGCTAAAATTTTTAAGAGATTTATCTAATACTATTAGAGCATCCACATCAGTTTTCTAAAAAAAAACCATCAGTTTCCTCAAATATTTAGCTAAACTAATCCAAAAAACTTTACTTTTGCTTATTTAGCTATTTATCATTTTCATACACATATATCAGCCTCAACACTTTATCAACGTTAAAATTTAATATAGTGAGGATAGAGGCTCACTATATGTAGTTGTGGGGCCCATAGGCCTGATAGCCTCGGCCCATCATGCAGCAGGCCCAAGGCCCATGCCGAGGAGCACAAGCTATTTGGGACTAGAGAGGGGAATGTCTATTTTTCCAATCCACGCCGAGGACTACCTTATCCTCGGCCTGACAAAAGGTGATTTTGGGGAGAGGCTAACCCCAAAGTAAGCTGTCACTCTCGCATTTAATGCACTCAACTAACCCCCCTGGCCACATTAATGGAGAGGTAACCCCTTGGCAGGATAACGTTGATTAGAGTGAACCACTTGAGTACCGATAAGGCCTCTGATGGGACGGACGACCAGAAGAAAGGCAAATAAATGATCAACAGATGGAAGCAGGGGATAGGGAGATGAAGACTATAAAAGAAAAGCTAGTAAAGCAAAAAAGGGGAGGGGGGAAAAATAAAGAACATTATGGCCTCCTCGGCCACAGGCCGAGGAGAATCCCCCAGTTGTAAAGGAACTCTTAACATTTTTTATAAGACAAGATTCTTGCATGGTGATCAATGGCCAGCACCTAGTCCTGTCAAACCCCTCTCTATAAATTTATTGTTTGGGCTTATTGGGCTGAAAACCCATCACTCAGGGTCCATCCAAATTGAGTCCCTACAATTGGCGCCGTCTGTGGGAAGGATTAGGGTGCTGGCCGGTGCACAAGATAAGTGTTCTAAGTTCTAAGTATTCGTTTTATCGTAGATTGAAAAAGATAAGTGTTCTAAGTTCTAAGTATTCGTTTTACCGTAGATTGAAAAAGATAAGTGTTCTAAGTTCTAAGTATTCGTTTTGCAGTAGATTGAAAAAGATAAGAGTTCTAAGTTCTAAGTATTTATTTTACAGTAAAAAGAAATAGATAATATAGAAGATTTAAAAAAAAAAAAAAAAAAAAAAAAAAAAAAAAAAAAAAAAAAAAAAAAAAAAAAAAAAAAAAATATTAAANCATTTCATTAAAAAAAAAAATCATTTTTTCTTGATTTTTAATTGTTTCTCTTTCTTCACACATAACAATCATAATCCACTCTCTTTCCACTATCTTCTTTCATCATACATAAAAAGAAAAAAAAAATTGCAAAATGAATATTGTCAGTGTAAATTTACATTGTAACAAACTTATAAACTTACACAATTATACACTAGTTGATGTGGGTCATTTTTTATACAAAAATATGTAAATTATATATATATATATATATATTATACACCCATTGATGTGTGTGCTCTTAGGATTACAAAAAATATTATGCAACTTTACCCATTACTCGCAACTCAACATGTATACATAAAAAATAAAAATAAAATAAAAAACTCACCAGTTGTGACAAAAATTGTGCAAATTTTTGTTATAACATGGTTCAAATTCCCTTCAATAAATAAAAAATAAAAATAAAAAATGCAATGGAAGGCATACATTAAATCATTAATAAACCATTTTAAGAAATTTTTATAAATTTTTTTTTTTACAACATTTCAATTTATCATAAAAAGTTTCTTAAATTATTTTTGCCAAAGTTTCCTATTTATATATTCCCAAATTTCAATCAGGAAGGACCCTAGTGGGGGAATTTGCAAAAGCATTTTTTGGCTGTGCAGTTTCGTTGGACCAAATCCTTGACCTAGTTGTTGATTTGTAGTTCCCATCCAACCAAAGTTTCTTCAAACGACAATATTTAATTGTTCTTTGCCCTTTTCATTTATGTCAGTCCCTTTTTCTTCATTCCTCTTTCATGTAAGTTCTCATTCACACTTTACCTTCAAAGGTCTGCTCCTTTCACATGGGTAATGAAAGAAAACTGAGTTATAGAACTAGCTCCGAAAAGACTATCATCGTAAAGGGCCTAAGCTTGACAGAAAGCCCAATAAAGATTTATCATATTATTTTAACCAAGTAATAAATAGTTTTAACTTTTAACTTTTATGGTAAGTGATTCTAAAAAAAGAACTTTTAAATTTTATCTATTGAGTTTATTAATTTTTATTCTTTTAAAGAGAGATTTCTTATGATAAATATTAAATAGTCCTTCTGTCCTATTTTTATTATTCATGTTTTAAGAATCAAACCTTGGAAGGAAATCATCTGATGTATATATATCATTTATATAAAAATATATAAAATAACTATTGGGTTTATTAATTTTTATATTTTAAAGAGAGATTTCTTATGATAAATAGTCCTTCTGTCCTATTTTATTATTCATGTTTTAAAATCAAACCTTGGAAGGAAATTTTTTGATGTATATCATTTACATAAAAATATATAAATTTTCACAACTATTTAAATTTCTCAGCAGAAAAAAAAAAAAAAAACTCATTTATTTTAAATTTATTAATAATTATATTGGTTTTTAAAAAAAATTATAGAGTTATAGAGCATGTTAAAAAATTTATTTTGAATAATTTGGTACATCCAAAACGAAATAAGCCCCTTCTATTAAAAAAAAAGGAAAAATAAATAAAGCCTAATAATTTTGGACTAGAAGTAATATCTCAATATGTGATATGAAAATCCAAAGGACTGCTTTATTTGATTGCTCATATGCATGGGTCCATGACCTCTTTTTTTTCTTTTCTTTTTTTTGCTAGGCTATCTCCTTCGAGCTCATAGATACACATGGTACCGGGTACCACCAGGCTACAAGGCCCGGTGGTGGGTCCATGACCATATTTATTTCATGATATTGCTGGATTGCACAATCTGAGATTCTGAAGTCTAAACTCTGAACACTTTCAAGTGGGAATGGGTTTCTCTGTTCCATGACCAATTCTCTCATGCATTGATACACGGTCCAAGATGCATTGTCGGATACAAATCATTTTGTTTGGTAGGCCAAAAGTTATTCGTTGAAAGTACAAAAAATAATTTTGTATTGTCGGATACCAAACCAAATCATATTAAAACTCAAAAGCAAATCAAAATCACAAGATATTGTTAGATAAGAGAACTGAAACAAGATATACGGCTTGTTCGTAGTGAGGAGAGTCAGATTTGTTTTCAAAGATGGGTTCCTAATGCATGTGATCCTAGGTCAGATTAGCTCCAATGCGTGGCAAGCAATGAAAATGTGGCTTCTGAGTAACCTTCACTAAAAACTGGTAACAAGTCTTTTGAGAAAATCAAAATCTAAGCATATGATAAACATTATAGTTTAAACCAACTATACATGCATATACCAAAAATAGCAATTAAGACAACAAAGATTCAAGGTCATTCCTTCACGGTGGTTTCACCGATATACTTTGTGGAAATAGAAGTAAAGCACTACAGTATTAATTAAAGTAACAAATTGAGATGTGACATAATATCCAATCACTAGGGTGGTTGCTCCCGTGATTATGGGTTCACTCTTAAAGGTTTGGGAGGTAAAAGTCTCAGGTTCGAATCCTGCAATAGAAAGTGTTTGGAAAATAACTTTATGCTGTCAGCTTATGCTCACTAGTGTTCTTGATGATGCATTGCTATGACTCATTCAAATCCTTGCTTCTGCAGGTTCGGGTCTAGCAAAATAAAGTGTCATTATTATCACATTCAGGTGGAAGATGTCAACTCAAATCGCCCCCATTTACTATTTTTTTTCTCAGCAAAAAAATATAAATAAAGACATGATATCCAACTCTCCTGATAATTAATAAAACTGATAACAGTAGCAAGATATGATTTTGATATAGTCTGATAGTCTAGTAATTAATGGCTTTAGTTACAACTTACAAGTAAAAAATAGCAATACCTAGATGTCGGCTTTAGAGTTTAGATACATAAACTTTCATATTTGAACCTTTTGTCAAGGAATACTAATTGTCATTTGTTCACTTTCTCAAAAAATTATTTATGGCAGATTGTTAAATTGTGGTGTGCCCTAAACCTAAGTCCACTAATAAAAGTTCAAACTCCCCTCAAAATTAAGAGAATATGTATTTATGACAATTATTTTTATAACAGTCCCAAATAATATTATCAACAATATTACAATCCAAAGTCCAAACTAACAATCACACATAACAACACAAAATTTACGTAGAAAATCCTTTTTCTTTGAAGGGAAAAAAACCACTTAACAAACTCCGAATAATTTCACTATTATCAAATCAATTACAATAGTTCTTGTATATGTCTCAGCTAAAGAAAAATCTCTCTTATTTTTCTTTGCTCACACACACACACTAATTATCCCTTTCAAATGCGCAACACTTTGCTCTCTCCTCTTTGGCTATCTTCTTGAAGCAGCAATACCTTCTCTCTCATTCCTCTCGTTCCTCCCAAGTGAAAATCCATTTTCTCTCTCTTGGTTTCACGCTCTATTTTCCCTCTCCCCATAGGAGGACCCATGGGCCAAAGCATCAAATTCTTTGTACATTATCTATTTATAAGACTCTTTTGTTATTCTCTCTGACTAGAATACATTACCTCTTTAACAAAGAATCTATTCCCTCTTAGATTAGGAATATATTACTTTTAATAAGGAATAGACTTCCTTCACACCAAGGAATAGTCTTTCCTTCTTTAAAAAAGGAAACCCAAATTAATTTTTCTTTCTTCAACTAGGAAACCTAATTGACTTTCAAGCCACAATTGGAATTTGAGGCAATTTCCCAACAAGTCCCACATGAAAAAAAAATAGAGAAATTAATAAACATAATTTGACCATAACACATTCTCAAACTTTGGATAAATTGTTACTATATATGTTATGTTAAGGCCTCTTTGGAGTCTCCCAACTATTATCCCCCAACAGAGCTTTTCAGCAAGGAATTACATAAAAACTTGCAAATTTAAAATATTCTTATTCACAACATTTCTCTTGAATATTATTGCAAAGCTTCTAGATTATCAACATTCATTTATGAGACAAAATTTATTACACAAATGCAAAATTGTCCTGTCACTCAAAATCACTCTAAAATAGTTTGTTGTAGGGTTGTAACAAAAATTAAATATACATTCTCCAGCATAATATAGCTTCCTATATTAGCATTGCCACTTTCAAGTGACAGAAAGACCTTGATTTCATTTCAGAAATGCGAGAAGCTAATCTCTCGAATGTCAGGTACCAACGGATCTTTTGATGATACGTTTCAGACCATAATACATTTGAATAATGTTGTTAGGCCATAGGCAAAGAAATTGAAAGTTTATGGATGATTTACTAGGATATACTAATGCTTATGGCTTTAATTCAAAAAATGTTACCGGCCTTCGATAATTGAAACAGTTGCATGATTCACAGAACAGATTTCTGTCCTGCTAATACCAGGGTTTGCCTTCATCACACTTCTCATATTCAAGAAAGCAGGTTGTTTGGGATAAGGTAGAGCCATACTTTCACTGCTAAGCATTGCGACAACATCAGACATTGTAGGTCTATCCGCTGCGCTTTCTTGAACACAGAGGAGACCTATGTTAACATATTTCAATGCCGCACGGACAGAGGATACATCATCAAGTAGTGGATCCACCAAGTCTGATCCCCTATCACTTGTCCATAATTCCCATGCCTTCAATATCGGGGAAAGAAAATAATAAATGTTAGGCAAGATACCTATGTTCACAAGCGGCAACAAGGAGAAAATTTCACTATGAAGATGGGAAGATTACAATATTGGCATAAAGGCTCTCTTAAGAAATTCAAAGTCCAAATCACCCAAAGAACACTCTCTATCAAACATTAGCACACGATAAGATACCTGATTACAACACGCACAAAGGAGTACTAGTTAAAAAGTTGAATATATGTTCAGCACATAGTGGACATAAGGGAACCTGGAACCCCTTGCGCAAGCCACAAGGCACATCAACAAATCTCCATCTTAGCTTGAGTTAGATCAAGTTATATAGGCAAAACTCCTATATTGCCTCGACTGAAGGCCTCAAGGGTATCATAGATCTTGGAATAATTAAATAATAAAATCTATAGTTTAAAATTATTTAAGTTTAGAACTTTGAGTTTTAGGTTCATAAATGTTCAGAGTATAATTTTATTATTATATTATTATTATTTATTTTATAATTTGGGGTCCATTTAACAACTAAAAATTATTTCATATGAATGCTAAATGAAATTCTGACTATGAAGTATTGTAACAATAATTGATTCATGTAAAAAACCTTTCATAGAAAAACACAAATAAATTAATATATTATTATGTGTGTGTGTGTGTGTTTTTTTTTTTGGCATGAAAATACTATATTCATAAGGATTTGAGATATTGCATGTGTATGTGAGTGTGTGTGTGTTGGGGGGGGGGGATTGGGGGACTGTTGAAAAAAAAAATTAAAAGGAAGTAATTGTTAAAAAAAGTAAAAAGAATATTGAACTACTTTTGAAAAAATAGTGGCAAATAGGATACTCACATATCCAAGAAGATGGAAAGAATCAGTCTGATAAAACCCAGTGTTCTTCCTACCACTCACAATCTCTAACAACAAGACACCAAAACTGAAAACATCCGACTTGATGGAGAAGAGGCCTTCTAGAGCATATTCAGGGGACATATAACCACTGAAAACCATAATCAAGTTAAAATGTTAGTAGTCGTGTCTTGTCTCTCTGTTTGAGCACATATCATGTTGGTTTGTACTTACTAAGTGCCAACAATTCTATTTGTATTTGCTTGTGATTCGTTTCCTTCAAATATTCTTGCCAATCCAAAATCTGATATCTTCGGATTCATTTCAGTATCTAACAAAATGTTGCTAGCCTTTAAGTCTCTATGAATAATCCTCAATCTAGAATATTGATGAAGGTAAAGAAGCCCTTGTGCAACGCCTTCAATCACTCGAATCCGCGTTTGCCAATCTAAAATCTTGCGCTTTTCTTGATCTATTTTACAATCATGAGAAATTAGTTGTACGCATTAATAGATCATATGCAAAGGTCGACCATGAAATCAATCACAATTATATATTGTGTGTGTGTGTGTATATATGTGTATGTATGTATGTATAAACATTACTAACCAAAAATGAAAAAGTCCAAACTTTTATTTGGCATATACTCATATACTAGTATCTTTTCATCTCGTTCAATGCAGCAGCCCAAAAGTCTAACAAGATTGTTGTGTTGGAGCTTGGCTATGAGCATAGCTTCATTTTTTAGCTCCTCCCAACCTTGGCCCGATCTTCTTGAAAGCCTTTTCACAGCTACCAAATCCCCTTTCAGTAATATTCCCTGAAATTGTTTTCCTTAAACTTAGTTTTGTGGCCGCCATGAAGAAATTAGGATAGCCCAATTATACTCGTCAGAGATATATAGAGTAGGGATTATAACAGACGCAGTAACAAACTGGCAGTGCCTGTTTGTTCTCGATAACATTGCAAGTGTAAAGTTGATAAGAGTAAACCTTTGTATACATTCCTCATCCTAAGCATTGAGTTTATGGATAATCATACCTTGTAAACAGGTCCAAAACCACCCTCTCCAAGCTTATTTGCATCTGAGAAATTATCAGTTGCAGCAGAAACACTTGTAAAACTGAATAATGGCATTTTGACTTCCTTTTTCCTGATGTCTCCACGCTTATTTTCTTCCAGCAGCTCCGAATTTTCAGACATTATGGTCATGCCCAAATCTAACTGTACCAAATCCTCACCTGAACAGTGAACAATTACAAAACACACACACAGTGTATATATATATATATATTTATTTATTTATGGCAATAATTAAGGATATACATTTTGATTGCTTAAATAGCATTATCAGCAATTATTTTCTCACCCTTGCTTGTCATCCTGAGTTTTTTCCATACACAATAGACAAAGAGGCCTAACAAAAGCGTTGCAAGAGGCAGAGATATAGCCACTATGGCGACTAATTGCTTAGCTCGTACAAACATTACTCCATCAATTGCTCCAGGCGTCGCTGCTGGGTTGGATTCATTCCTTGAGCTTGGGTCTGTCAAAGAAAATCAGAGGAATAAATAAACTAAAAATTGGTAATGCCTACCATCTCAAGTAAAAATAATATGGCAACGCCTAGAATTATCCCGTAAAAACCTTGGGAACTCAATAAGTCTAAATGTAAGGTGGTGACCCAGTTCCAAATTAAGACAATTTAGCTTAAGAGTAAAACATAGATAAAGTATCTTATATGTTATACATTAGGATGCCTAACTGAATTTTTTAACATTGACTTTTTTATTTTTAAAATTCTATTGGTAGGGTATGGAGATTTAAACCCGGATTGTCTTCCTAGTGTACAAATTGAGCTACAAGGCTCTTGGAAGGAAAGAGTGAATTTAATAACACAAACATATACAATTACAAATGGAACAACTAGTTATTCACTTTACCAACAAAAGTTCTTACATAATTCTTACCATGGGTGTCCAATTCCAAGGGGGCTAGTTTCAGATAGAAATCATTTCCATCTTTATCTTCAATTGATAGTAGCTTCAGATATGAAAAAGAACCATGCCATTCTTTGCAGTCAGACTTGGTCCTATTGCGACCGAACTTTTCCTCAAAAGTATAACCAATACAAGAACAATTTTTCAAGCAAGATGATTGACACTCCTTATTACTGCTCATCTCCAAAGGCTTCGGATTATCAAGCCAATCAACGTTAGACATGAGAAGAAACATATCATTTTGAATATCACTATTATTATTACTGCACTGCAGAACAGTTTTCCTCACACAGCCACTGGACGCGTTTCCTTTGCTCCCAGCACCAGCAGAAACGGGTTCGAAACCTCGCAAACAGCTACATGGTTCTTGTGCAGTCTCATTGCATACACTAAAATTGCCGCAAACCCCACACCTGGATGACTGTAATGAGGAATTCCACTTTTTCTTATCTTCTAACCATGACTGAAGTTTAAGCTTCCCGGATTCATCCAACACGATTCTCGAAATTTGAGTCTGAGAAGTGTAGTTAAGAGGCCAAGAAACATAACCCGAATCATAAGACAAAACATCAAAGCTAGTGACTAAATTAGTCCAATATTCTGCAGACCCCTCCATTATTATTGGTTGGACTGTACTATAAATATTAAAACCCCACTGCAGATAGAAACGACCAGGCGCAGGATCTTCTCTACTTTTCCACGATATTAATGAGGCGTTATCTACCATTAGTTTCATTCCGGGCAAAAGAGTATCAGTAGGATTGTCAAAGCTTTGCCAAAAGAGCTCCAAGACCCTGTTTGTGAGTATAAGATTACCTGTATCCAATAGCCTGGCATAGGTACCGTTGCCAGCTGAAGTGTTGGTCATGTTGTATGTCATTGTGCCATCAGATATTACAAGACCTCCATCCTGATTAAAAATGAGAGCAGCAGTGGAATCAGGGAATGGGTACTTTCTGTTTGCAACCCAAACTACATTCGGCTCAGAAACATTCTTGAATCGTATTCCGAAGTAATACTTTGTCGAATTTCCTGGAGAGAAGAAACAAAGTTCGAAGATTCCATTAGGCGACACAATGGTCTCCGGGTGTGTCAGTGATTGGCCGGGTAAGATGGTATCCGAGACAGTATTATTAGTGGATTGAAAACCCAGACAGAAAAAAAGAAGCAGGAAAGCAATAAGAGGGGCAATTCTACTATTCATGTTTGTATCAGGCAGCTATGCAATGCAGCACAATTTACAGTTGCAATTTGCATTGCAGAGGAAGGAGACTCAAAAGTCATGTTGTTAGATTGAGGAAGGAGACTAGGTCAACCGTCAGTGCTTTTCGCCCTGTCACTGAAAATTAAAAGGCATTAATCATTATGGTGACATTTCACCTAAACTATAGAGTCGTACAATTCTGGGTTTTACTGGAATCAATTTTATAATTTTTGAAAGGGACAAAATACCTTGGAATGTCTTATGTAATTGGACGGGTCGAATATGGTCCGCGGACGTCCGAATAAGCGAGTCCGTCATTTGCACGGGCCTCCAATGAACGGATTTGATGTGAACGGGCCGGATATGGACGGAGTGAAGGAAGGTGGGCTGGTTGTCCATGGGCCTGTTAGGCCCCTCGTGGGGGATATTTTGGCCCATTCTCACAAGGGCCCAAATAGAGTCCTTGCACTAGTGGGACTCCGAAAATCTTACATATTTGGTAAAGATCTTCCGTATAAGGAGGAGATCTATTCATCACGTTTAGGATTCTACAAGGAGAGTCCTATAAGGAAAAGACTTCCGCGCCAAGAAAGGGATGTCAACCTTACGCCACTATAAAAGCCCCAATACCCTTACAAGCCAAGGTACGCATAATTAACCCCTCTCTAGCACTCTAGAGTTGTGAGAATACTTTCTGACTTAACCTTCGGAGGGTGTTTGGCCGGCACTACACCGATGTCCTTCGATAGGTTTTCTCCTTTGTTTCGTGCAGGTTAATATACGAGCGAAAGGAGTATCGTGCGACTCATTGGTGAATTTCCTTGAATCATCAGTTGGCGCCGTCTGTGGGAAAAATCGAGTAATTAAGTCATACTATCGTTTCCCGGACTAAAAGGTTGCATGGTACTCACTCGCTCAATGGCAACTACTAATGACGTGCAAGGAGAAGAACCACCCACGACTGCCCTCGAGAGACAAGTTCGGACCCTCAGTACCGCCGTGGAGCGTCTCACCAAACAGAACCTCGACTTGGAGGAACAGCTGCGCCAGAAGAATGCAGCACTAAATAACCGGCCAGAAGATCAGGAAGGGACTAGCGCTCCAAACAGGAATCAGGAGAGACCTGAGGGCAGCCACGCCCCAAGCAGGCCGGAGAGGCAGCACGTGAACATGCCATCCCTCACAGTTTCCCGGACTAAAAGGTTGCATGGTACTCACTCGCTCAATGGCAACTACTAATGACGTGCAAGGAGAAGAACCACCCACGACTGCCCTCGAGAGACAAGTTCGGACCCTCAGTACCGCCGTGGAGCGTCTCACCAAACAGAACCTCGACTTGGAGGAACAGCTGCGCCAGAAGAATGCAGCACTAAATAACCGGCCAGAAGATCAGGAAGGGACTAGCGCTCCAAACAGGAATCAGGAGAGACCTGAGGGCAGCCACGCCCCAAGCAGGCCGGAGAGGCAGCACGTGAACATGCCATCCCTCACGAATGCGACTCCATAACATATTGCCGCCGAGATGCAGGCAATGAGGGAACAGATGGAGGTCATGATGAACGCCCTCAAGGGGCGAGTCTCCAGTGACCTTGATGATCTGGTCAATCGTACCGACTCACCCTTCACTGTGGCCGTGAACTCCTTCCCCCTACCCCACAAGTTTCGCATGCAGAATATAGATAGTTATGACGGGGTGAAGGATCCTCTGGATCACCTAGAAACTTTCAAAACCCTGATGCATCTACAGGGGGTACCGGACGAAATCATGTGCAGGGCCTTCCCAACTACACTGAAGGGTTCCGCGAGAATTTGGTTCAGTCGGCTGACACCGAACTCCATTAGCACTTTCAAAGAACTAAGCGCTCAGTTCACCTCACACTTCATAGGGGGACACAGGTACAAAAAGTCCACAGCGTGTTTGATGAGCATCAGGCAGAGAGAAGACGAGACGCTAAGATCCTACATAACCCGCTTCAATAAGGAAGCACTCTCAATTGATGAAGCCGACGACAAGATACTGTTGGCAGCTTTCACGAACGGATTGCGGAAGGGCAAGTTTTTGTTCTCACTATACAAAAATGACCCCAAAACCATGTCAGAAGTACTCTACAGGGCCACCAAGTACATGAACGTGGAAGACGCGCTACTTGTACGGGAAGAAAGGCCCAAGAAGAGGGAACGCCAGGTGGACATACGCCAGGACCAAGGGCAGAAAAGACCAAGGACAGGAGACAGAAGGGACGAAAGACGCCCTAAGCCCCCGAGCGGGAGGTTCACAAGTTTCACCTCCCTGAACGCCCTGATTGACCAAGTCTTGATGCAAATCAAAGACGAGGAGACACTAACATTCTCGGGAAAACTAAAGAGCGACCCAAGCAAACGGTCGCGAGACAAATATTGTCGTTTCCACCGAGATCATGGCCACGACACGGTCGAATGCTACGACCTAAAGCAGCAGATTGAAGCCCTCATTAGACAAGGGAAGTTGCAGAAGTTCGTCAACAAAGAGAAAACGGATCATAATCGCCAAGAGCCGGCCCCCCGACGGGATAACGAGCGTCCGAGACCCCCCATCGGAGACATAAGGATGATAGTGGGGGGAACCGCATCTACCGGTTCTTCCAAAAAAGCTCGAAAGACGTACCTCAGATCGGTCCTGAACGTCCACATGACGGGCTCGAGGCCCAATACCACACGGGTGGAGAGCCCTATTATAGGATTCACCGAAGAAGACGCAAGGAGACTTCATCATCCACATGACGATGCGCTGGTCGTCAGTATACGTGTGGGGGACTACAACGTCCACCGAGTGCTAATCGACAACGGCAGCTCAGCAGACATTCTATACTATCTAGCATTCCAGCAAATGGGGATAGACAGAGCACGATTGATGCCGGCGAACGCTCCCCTTGTCGGCTTCGGAGGGACCAGGGTATTCCCAATAGGTTCCATCACACTCCCGGTAACGGTGGGTGATTACCTACAAGAACTCACTAGGAATGTAATGTTCCTCGTAGTAGACTGCTCCTCCGCTTACAATGGTATTCTCGGACGACCCACACTTAACTCATGGAAAGCAGCAACATCCACATACCACCTAATGATCAAATTCCCAACGGACTATGGGATTGGGGAATTGCGGGGGAATCAGGCAACCGCTCGAGAGTGCTACATTGCCATGCTAGAAATGGAAGATCACCATCAGGCAATGTGCATAGAAGAACAGCGGACGGTCGCAGAACCAGCTGAAGAGCTGGAGGTAGTAATACTCAACGAGTCCAAACCAGAGCGAACAACCAGAATTGGAACATTGGCCTGCCAACCTGTGCGCTAGGCCCTCATAACATTCCTCAGGAGGAACCAAAACATCTTCGCATAGAACCATGAAGACATGCCCGGGATCGATCCCTCTGTCATAGTCCACAAGCTGAACGTGAACCCTTCAACCCCCCCAGTCCAGCAGAAAAAGCGAGTATTCGCTCCTGAACGGGACAGAGCAATAGCATAAGAGGTCGGAAAGCTACTCGATGCGGGTTTTATAAGGGAAGTATATTACCCAGAGTGGTTGGCGAACGTGGTCATGGTCAAGAAAGCTAGTGGAAAGTGGAGGATGTGCGTCGACTTCACGGACCTTAACAAAGCAATCCCAAAGGATAGTTACCCCCTCCCGCGGATAGATGCACTGGTCGACTCCACGGCTAGACACCAGCTCTTAAGTTTTATGGATGCCTTCTCGGGCTATAACCAGATCAAAATGGAGGAACCCGATCAGGAGAAAACGTCATTCGTCACCAGCCAAGGCCTCTTTTGCTATAAGGTGATGTCATTCGGACTCAAGAACGCCGGGGCAACATACCAAAGATTAATGGACAAGATGTTCGCACATCAGATTGGGAGAAACGTACAAGTCTACGTTGACGACATGCTGGTCAAGAGCCAGTTCGAAAAAGATCATCTGAGCGACCTCCAGGAGACATTCGATACCCTACGGTCATACAACATGAAGCTGAATCCGGACAAGTGTGTATTCGGGGTGACGGCAGGAAAATTCTTGGGTTTTATGGTGTCCCAAAGAGGAATAGAGATCAATCCAGAGAAAATACGGGCCATCATGGAGCTTGAACCACCAAGGACAACAAAGGAGGTACAGAGCTTCAATGGCAGAGTTGCAGCCTTGAACAGGTTCGTCTCAAAAGCAATAGACAGGTGCCTACCGCTCTTCCGCATCCTGAAGAAATCATTCGAGTGGACGGAGAAGTGCCAGAAGGCATTTGAGGATCTAAAGAAATACCTTTCCTCGCCACCTTTGCTCAGCCCATCCAAACCAGGGGAAGATCTCTACTTATACCTAGCCGCTTCGCAGGTGGCAGTAAGCGCGGCCCTAGTAAGGGAAGAAGAAGGGACGCAGCGGCCCGTCTATTTCGTAAGCAGGGGGTTCTGGAGGGCCTGAAGAAAGATACCCCCACATGGAGAAGCTAGCCTTCGCGCTGATAACCGCAGCTCGAAAACTGAAACCATACTTCCAAGCCCACAGCATCATCGTCCTAACAAATCAGCGCCTAAAAAGGGCAATGAGCAGCCCCGAAGCAGCCGGACGAATGGCCCTGTGGGCAATAGAGCTGAGTGAGTTTGACATACACTACCGTCCGCGAACCGCAATAAAGGGCCAAGCTGTAGCTGACTTCATCGCCGAATATACGCAAACGAGGCAGCAGGAGCCACAAGCCCTTAGACTGTGGAACATCCACACGGATGAATCATCAAACAGGCTAGCTGGAGGCGCCGGGGTGGTAATTCAAACCCCTGACGGAGACACGATCGAGTGCATGATCCGATTAGACTTCCCGACGACCAATAATGAGGCCAAGTATGAGGCATTGTTGGCAGGATTAGACCTGGTGAAAGCAGCAGGCGCCGAGGCTATGGTTATACATTGCGATTCGCAGGTGATAGTCAGTCAGATTAGTGGCGCCTATGAATGCAGGGGGGAAAAATGAAGAAATACTTGGAAGAAGTCAGAAGACGGATCGACTCCCTCCAGGTCACATTCGTCCAGATCCCAAGGGAGGAGAATGAATGTGCTGACCGGCTCGCAAAAGCCGCCTCCGCAGTGGCCATGACGACCCCCGACCGGGTGCTATCGTTCATCTAGAACTCCTCAATCATTAACAGTGAGACGGAAGTGCAGGAAGTAAATCCAGAATACGATTGGACCACGCCCCTAATGGCCTACCTAAAGGAAGGCACGTTCCCGGACAACAAGGACGCAGCCAGAAAGTTGAAAGTCCGGGCTTCGCGGTTCATAATAATCAATGACGTCTTATACAAAAGGGGATTCTCACGACCATATCTGAGGTGTTTGGGTCACGAGGAAGCAGACTATGTAATGAGAGAGGTCCATGAAGGCATCTGCGGAAACCATTTGGGGGCGCGGTCTCTGGTACACAAACTGATCCAGGCAGGATACTATTGGCCTACAATGCAGAAGGATGCGCAAACCTACGTCAAGATCTGCGACAAATGTCAAAGGTTTGGTAACCTAATTAGGCAACCAACTGAAGAGCTGACACCCATGATGGCCCCTTGGCCGTTCGCCCAATGGGGACTAGACATCATGGGCCCTCTCCCGACGGCCGCGCGACAGCTGAAATTCTTGGTAGTAGGGATCGACTACTTCACTAAGTGGGTCGAAGCGGAAGCTCTAGCAACTATCACGGAGAAAAACATCAGAGGTTTCGTATGGAGGAATATCATATGCAGATTCGGGATACCAAGGGTCCTCATCTCCGACAATGGGAAACTGTTTGACAACAAGGCATTCCGAGATTTTTGCTCTAAGTTAGGCATCAGGAATCACTACTCATCCCCCGCACATCCACAGGCAAATGGCCAAGTTGAAGTCACGAACCGGTCCCTATTCAAAATCATCAAAACCCAGCTCGAAGGGGCAAAAGGTATATGGCCCGATGAGTTACCAAGTGTCTTATGGGCATATCGCACGACGGCAAGAACGCCCACAGGAGAAACGCCATTCGGGCTGACATACAGGAGCGAGGCCGTCATTCCAGCGGAAATAGGTCTTACAACCTATCGAGTGGAGAGCTACGATGAAGGCAAGAATGAAGAGGCTTTGCGGCTACAGCTAGACCTAGTCGACGAAGTCCGGGCTACAGCTGAACAAAGGATAGCTCGATACCAAAACCTTATGGCAAAGTACTACAACTCCAAAGTCAGACACAGAGACTTCCAGATCGGAGACCTTGTGCTTCGGAAGGTAATAGGAGCAGCTAAAGATCCCTCGCAAGGAAAACTTGGCCCAAACTGGGAAGGGCCTTACAAGATCTCATCTTGGCAGAGAAAGGGAACCTACCACCTCGAAACCATGGACGGACGGAAACTGCAACACCCGTGAAACACTGAGCACCTACGGAGGTACTACCAATAGATGCAACGTGAAGAGACATCCACCCCTTGCAAGCATTCCAGCTCATTTCTAAAGTTTTCAGTAGTTTTTATTTTGAACAACTATTTTTACTTTTCTATGCTTTTACTTTGAACAAACCTCTCTACTAGTGCCTTTTTAAGCCCAAGGGGACAGGCACTATTTTCCTATAAAGACTTCTTTCAGGCAACAAAATTTTTCCTGCCTAGTCTATTTAATTCAATATCACAAGGTTCAAAAGTTGTCCACAAGATGGACGAATCATCCCAAGAGGATGAAAAACAAGAGTCCATACGGTGGACGGACCAATAAGGCTGTCCACAAAATGGACGGATCATCCTAAGAGGATGAAAACTTAAGTCCAGACAATGGACGGACCAATAAGGTTGTCTACAAGACGGACCATTCATCCCAAGAGGATGAAAGCTATAGTCCAGACAATGGACGGACCAATAAGGCTGTCCCCAAGACGGACGGATCATCCCAGGAGGATGAAAACTTGAGTCCAGATAATGGACGGACCAATGAGGCTGTCCACCAAGTGGACGGATCACCCTAAAAGGATGAGAGCCTAAGTCCAGATAATGGCGAACTAATCAAATTATCCCCGAAATGGACGGACCATCCCATGAGGATGAAAACCTTTAGGCCGAATAGTGGACGGACCAGTAGCGTCGTCCATGAGCGGACGGGTCAACCCAAATAGACGGATACTACTAAGTCCGCATAATGAGCGAACCCAGGATAACGTCCACTAGTTGGACGGACCCCACAAAGGGAATTAAGTAAGATACCCGACGGACGGGTACAACAAACAGTCTACCCAACGGGTGGATTCAAATTATGCATAACAGACATGTTCAATAAACAGTCTACCCAACAGGTGGGTTCAAATTATACATGACGGACATGTTCGAACCATTCAAAAGCAAATAGTATTTCCAAGTCACAAATCATCCAAAGGGATGACGGCCCTTGGCTAAGCAAGTCATGAAAGGAGGTACCATAATAAGCAAGACAGAGCTCACTTAAGCATGAAAATACGTTAAAAAAAAAAAAAAAACATGCATTCCACAAAGATAAAACAGAAGGTCAACGGACCCAGCATAAAATAAACATGCTGAACGGTCAATGTATATACAAAACCCATAAACATGACGGGTGTTAAAAATTGTTCCACACTTGCAATAAAAAAAAAAAAAAAAAACTAAGTTATTACAAAATAAATTAAGATAATGCAGCTCCGTCTCCCTCTTCGGCTGGACGGTCCCCAACGTCTTTAGCCTTGCTGTCCGCAGCAGTATGATCCATTGGAGCTTCGTGGACATCCTCATCAAAGAGAGCATCAGTATCCTCTAACTGAGCGGGCTGGGCAGTGGACGGCTCGGGGGCAGAGACGGTGACGGTGGATAAGTCTAACTCTGGGTACAACCTCCTCACCTAACGGAGGGCATCGTCGAACCCGTCGTTATAAACTAGACTCAGCTCCGTAATAACGTCGTTGGAGTCACGGTACTCGCGTACGGCGTCCTCCTTGGCCTGACGGACTTCATTGTCTTTGTCCACCAAGTCTTTTTTCAGACTTTCCACCAGCTGAACGGCCTCATCCCGGGCCGTCTCGGCCATCCTCAGCTTCTTTTCCTGAGTGACTTTCCAAGCCTTCAGGTCGAGCAGCTCCCCCTCCGTCATCTTAGCCTTCTCACGAATCCGGCCAATGGTCGTCTCGTGGTTGAGACACCGTCCCATAAGGCCTTTCATCATGATCATAGCCTGAGGGACAACGAAAATGAGTAAGCAAAATATAAGTCAAAAAATGATGAACGGAATGGACTAAGGACGACGGGTTGAAACTTGAAAGGTTTAGGAGGGCGAAAACCTCACACATTTTCAAAACACAAACGAATAGAACAATGATTAGAATGAGTTTTCTCCAAATGAAAGACCGCAGCTTCTGGGTAGAGATCATTCCACTCAGCATTCACAAAAATACGATCAATCCGAGTTTGAATGAGCTGAGAGAGAGGTCTATGGTTAGACCAAGTGAATCGAGGACCATTGAAACCAATATCAATCATCCTGCAGTTATCTAGGCATTCCTGAAAGCGGAGAGCCCTGCTGATACAAATAGAATTCCCACCAAATTTATCGTCGGGCATAAGAATCTCATTGAAATCCCCTGCAATTACTCACGGCATGGAGTGAAGACCAGCCACAGTGGTCAAAGTATCCCAGAGAAGTCTTCGTTCTGCGAACTGAGGACTCGCATAAACTACAAAAAGTAACAATGTGGGCTTTGCAGTAGATGTCACAAGGGCATGAATTTCTTGTTCAGTTGAAGAAAGCTCAGTTAATTCCACCTGTCTTGAATCCCACAACACCCATAAACCTCTAGAAAGTCCAATAGAGTTAGCCACAATAACGCCATCCATAGGAATTCTATCAATAATACCTTTAGCTCTAACACCACTCACTTTTGTTTCAGAAATTATTAAAATAGCAGGATGGAGCTTACGGATCATCTCACTAACAACAGTACCAAAATTGGGGTTGATAGCACCCCTACAATTCCAGCTGAGTATATTCATTAATAACAAAAATAAAAAAGAAAGGAACAGGTAAATTAAACCAATCAAGGAGTATGATCAAGAAAATCACCTCCCTTCTCACAATGCATATCCATATCCTCAGAGGACCCATGGTTTAGTTGGCCATAGCTGCTAATCCCAAAAGACACGTCCATGTTCCCAACAAAATTGAATCCTTCCTCTACATACTCGGCTGCCTTAGAACAAAGGCTTAGGTCTATTCGTTTAAGAGTGGCTTTGGAGATGCTCCTAATCTCGGCTTCCTTGGGGTTGTCAGCCATGTCACCACTAGGAGGAAGATTAGAAGAAAGTTCAAAAAGGGGCTGTCCGTCTTTCACAAAAGGATCGGGGGCTTTGGGAGGGGAGGAAACCACCAGGGGGGAATGCGGATGGCTTGAGTCCTCCATGAGATCGCCATTATCCAAACCATCAAGAATATGGGTCGAGGTAGGGGCGGTTAGAGAAGTCGCAGCAGGTGGGGAGCCACCCGCTCTAAACTCACGGATCTCCATGCTCACCACTGGAATTCCATTTCGCAAATCATCCATCGGCTGATTGTCCCTATCAGAGTCTTTCAAATTAATCTTTTTCCATTCTGATGAAACTTTTGGGCATGAAGCTTTAGGCTTACTTTGCATATGAGACGTCTTTTTTGAATCCTAACCACAGACAAGACCTTTACCCTTAGTTGGCTTTGAAAAAGTCTTTGTCTTTTCTGCAAACGCTGTAGTTCGATCTGCACCAATCGCACTACTACCAGCTTTATTATTCAAAGAAGTACCATTGGCAGGGAAGGGCTCTATTTGAGAGCTAAGGGAGTTGAAGGGCTTTATTGGGCTTTGGAATGGGGATCCAAAATTGGCTTCCGGACGGACTTCTTTAATCATTTGTCTTCTGGGCTTTCCTTTTCGGGCAACTAGGTCGCACGGCCCAAAGGCCTTTTCCTCAAGGTCTGATTCTTCTACCGGGCTTTGGCAAGCCGATTGCTTAACACCAGACTCCGACGAAACAATTTTGTCTAGCTGCTTAACATTGTAGGGGCAACACTCAACTTTGTGCCTGACACAACCGCAAGCAAAGCAAAGAGAACTAATGCCCTCATACTGAACTGACTGGTCTATTCCACCAACCTTTACAATCTTAACAATTGGTTTCTCAAAATTAACCTAAACGCAGAGTCTCGTAAAACGCCCTCTAGTCTCCAAGGCTGTGTTGGTGTCAATGTGCAACACTGGACCTATTGCCTTGCCAATATCCCGCAACATCGAGAGCTCATAGTATTCTATGGGAAGACCAGGAAGATGCACCCAAACCTCAACTACTGAAAGACGAGCAGTTTCTAGCCTAAAGTTTGGCTCCCACCCCCTAATAGAGAGATAATGCCCACCAATAAATCATGGGCCACCTTTCAAGACCTTAGCATGATCCTCCTTGAGTAAGAACTTGATAAGGAAAAAATCATTACCAAGATCAATACATGACATCCTACCCGAAGGCTTCCACATACTGGTCAAGGGAGATTGTAAGAAATGAAACCCAACAGTCTTCCCAAAGACTTTCATAATCAGAGCGTTAGCCCACGAGGCTCTGATCTTGTTTTTCCTATCTCCAGAGAGTTTGACAGCTACTTCCCCAGGGGGTAGATTCTCAAACTCATCATCTGAGAGTGCCTCAAAATCCATCGGACTATCCACCACGAAGGCTTGTTCGAAAGCCCCGGGTATCTCCCCCAATAGAGACTCTTTGTATGATAACCCTCCTGTTTCGACATCGTCAGAATGGGGGTTCAACGTTGGAAACTTAACTTTCTTAGTACTTCTTTGAAGTTCATCATCTTCTTCTCTGGTATGGACAAAGGTTTCCATGTAGAGTGTTTTTTCTCAAACCTTGGGCACCTATTGTTTATACCTTAGAGCTTTAGGTCCTCGTTCCTTTATAACTTAGAATGACAATGATGCGAGTTTAAGCTACAAAGAAGCAGTTCAAACTCGAACCCTCAAAATATTTTAGATACCAAATTTGCACAAAACCTTTAAAAATCTAAATATCAAGATAGAAAAAATAGGAATGCATTACATGGATGCGGAGGAGTCTCAGCTATTTAATGATAATTTAGGTTATTAACTGAACAATGAACAATATTTTGACAAAGGGATTTTAGTAGAATTTGAGAAAATTTTGGACACAAAGCTTGGAAGGATAGCAGCTAGCCAACTAGTACTTGAATGTGGAGAGAAGGCTTGGACCTGGTAGTAGAATAGTAGAGCTGTAGAGGCATTACACAAGATGAGAGATGTATAGTGTGTGGATTACGACAAAAATCGAAGCACACCTAGCACTTTGTAGTGGCAAAAATGGCTTGGTTTGGTACTCATTGGGAGCTTGACTAGGATGGATTCCTTGCTCCCAATAGATCAGATTTAATCAACATACAACTAGCTGACATAGTATGTGATATAAGTGAAGATCCAACCCTGAAAAAATCCGTCAATGGCTATCACAAAGAGACACTACTGCATTAAGAAACTTAACGGCAACAAGAATGTAAAGTATTGTATGGCCTTTAGAAATGAAACACTTACCATTCCATATTCTTCTTGATGGCATGAGGTGGTACCATAAGAGAGACCACCTTAGGCCATCAATGAAGAATACAGATGGAAATATGATCCTAATTTTATAAGTGAGAGTTGGAGCTGACTATTGTAGTTGTAGTTGACAGACTTGCATTCTAGCTTGAAACTAAATCCAAACAGTTGCCTCGTGTTGTATTGACTGTATGCTCAACACTGTTTGGATTTAGCAACTGCTTGGATTTAGTTTTCAAGCTAGAAGTGAGCGTTTAAGGCCCTGAGCAGACCAACTGCTTGTGTTTCATGTTCTACATTTTGCCTTATGGTGTATTGGTTTGAATCATTTGATGAGATGTGAAGATGGTACATGTTTGCCCCTGTACACTGCTATGAATGTAAAGATATTTGGGGACATTTGGTTAATATAAAAAGTGGGAAAAAAAATATAAATAAAAAAAAAACATTTTGACCGAGTAGTGTTTGGATTGCGTTTCTGATCAGCGTTTTAGCGCTTGCGTTTTCCTTTTCTTTTTTTTCTTTTTTTTAAATTGTGAATCATGTTTTCACGTGAAATGTTGTTTGTCAATGAGTTCCGTGCACGTGCATAGGACCCATTACTTCTTTGACAAGCAAATTTTGCACAAAAATGTGTCTGTCAATGGGTCCCGTGCACTATTCACGGAACCCACGAACCTCTTTTTTCACACAAACTTTCATTAAAAATGGGTCATACGGTACTATTCACACATTTAAAAATTATTTTGCTACAGTATTTTCAGTTTTCAGCAAAATAAACGGTATTCAAACGGACTCTAAGAGAGTCCAACCTCTTTCTCTAAAATCTTTCACTCTCTAGAAAATGCAAGCACTCTTCTTTTCCTATTTATATCCTAGCTAAACTTGCTAGCGCTTGTCCATCACCTTTTCACGTCTTGCTCATTGCTGTAATTGTGGAAGTTCGTATGGATTGCTTCCCAAACTTGCTTCACCTTGTAATCCTTTGTCTTTCGGTCTCTCTCATATTCCTTATATATAAACAAAAATCCAATCATGCCAAGTTGCCACCCGGTACAAAGGGATGGCCTGTCATTGGAGAAACATTGGAATTTGCCACGGCTAGAAGAAGAGGAACCCAAGAGATCTTCTTTAACGACAGAATGAGAAAATATTCACAGGATCTCTTCAAAGCCTCACTGTTTGGTGAGAACATGGTTGTGTTTTGTGGTGCTTCAGCAAACAAGTCACCGTTCTACAACGATAAAAAAAATCTCTCCACTTGGTGGCCACGCTCCATGCTAAAAATTATATCTTCTCCTGAACTTCTTGAACATGTAGCCCAAGAAGATTTTGCTCAAATGAGGAGGTCCGTGGTTGAATTTCTCAAGCCCGAAGCTCTTCAACATTTCATACCCATCATGGACTCCATAGCAAAGGAACACTTGGAGACAGAGTGGCCTCCTTACAGAAAAGTCAAAGTTTATCCACTCTCCATGAAATATACCTTTGCATTGGCTTGCAGGTTTTTTTAAGTGTCACAACTTTAACATATTTTGAACCACCAAAAAAAAAAAAAAAATTAACACTTTTTTTTTTTTTTTTTTGAGAAAAAAAAAATAACGCTTCTTTTTTCTATAAGAAGCGGATAAAGTTGGGATTAACGTATGTGTAACTAAAAATATATAAATACTAAATATACCAACTGCGACGAGAGCTCTACGTAAAGGTAATAGTTTTTCTTTTTTTGTTGCTAAATTATGTAAAGGTAATAGTTAGTCATCATTTGGCTGATATTTTAATTTTCTTTATTATATATATATATATATATAAAAGCTGATATTTTAATGAAAATTCTATACCATATATGGCTCGGCCAACGTGAGTCGGTCGTTTGATTTTCCGACTTGCAATTCTCAAAAAAAAAAAAAAAAAAAAAAAAAAAAACTACTACGCTTTCAATTTTCATTGCCTTCTCACTTGGAAAACCTATTACGTTTCTTTTTTATTTGAAAAAATCAAATTGAAAAAGAAAAAAGTGGTGGAAAAGCGACGGAACCACTGATTTATACGAAGGAATTATCTGTAGTAGTAATTTGATAGGAAAATGAGAGTCAACTGAACTAAGTAATCATAATTCCAATTTCCAAGTCATTGAGCTTTTCCAGTGAAGTGAAAATGACATGAACCTGCTTTTTCTATCATAACCCAAATCATGAGTTTTTGTCTCAGAAACTACCAAGAAAATGCTAAGCTCTGGCGAGCTTATCTATATCACACTACAATTAATGTCTATTTAATTGATTATACACTCAAACTTTCCACAGCCAAAATTGTATTTTTCTCCTCACCATTGTCTTCCTTGGGACCCTGACACTGACAGAGACAAAGCTATATTTGATTTCTCCACAACTGTTGCAAACTCTATTAATCAAATAAGAAAATATAAATGAATTGATATGATATTATTTTGTAAAACAAAGGTGATCAAACTCTAATCCATATCTTATTATAATTATTCACAATAGCTTTTCCAGTTCTTTTAAGATTACGTATATTGTTATAACTTGATGCCATATGTAATTGTAATTGGTGAACTATTATTTTCACATAGACTCATTACTTTTTACACATCTTTTAGAGCTGTGGTATAAAACTCGTGTCCATTAACTTTCTCTTGTCACTCCTTTTTTACCTTATCTCCTTCGACCAATAGTTACAAATAGTATATCAAAGATTTTTTTACTTGGTTAAGACTTAAGAAATTGTGATGTAGAATGGAAAGCATGATAGATGCTAGATCTTATTTTAACTTTAATGAAACCCTTAATCCATTAAGAGTTACTTGGATCCAGCTGAAAAGAGAAAAATCACACTGAAATTTTATTAATGAAATTCTCAACTTCGGCTTTTATGTGGTTCTCATGGATCTCATATGAGAGGCTATGCAGGTGAAGTAAAAAACACGGCCAAGGAAAAAACTCCAAAACCAAGTTGTGCTTTTTGTACTTATGTGCGATCCATCAAGAAGTCTGGAATACAACAAAGAGATAATGACATGTGAGGAGAAGATTGTTAGGTACAAATGCGTGTGTGGAAGTCCGGTTGGGTTCCAAATAATATTATTAGCAATATTAGCAATTCAAAATAACAATCACACACAATAATACAAAATTTATGTGAAAAACTCTTTCTCTTTGAAAGGAAAAAACCACTAGATAAACTCGGAATAATTTCACTATTATCAAATTAATTACAATAGTTCTTGTGTATGTCTCACGCCTAAAGAAAAATCTCTCTTATTTTTCTTACTTTTTTTTGCTCTCACACACACAGTAATTATCTCTTTCAAATGCGGCAACACTTTACTCTCTCCTCTTTGGCTATCTTCTTGAAGGCGGCAATTCCTTACTTTCTCATTCCTCTTGCGTTCCTCCCAAGCAAAAATCAATTTTCTCTCTCTTGGTTTCACGCTTTATTTTCCCTCTCCTCATAGGGAGGACCCATGGGCCAAAGCCATCAAATTCTTTGTAACATTTTCTATTTATAAGACTCTTTTGCTATTTTCTCTTGGACTAGAAATATATTACCTCTTTAACAAGGAATCTATTCCCTCTTGAATTAGGAATACATTACCTTTTTAATAAGGAATAGACTTCCTTCACACCAAGGAATAGTCTTTCCTTCTATAACAAGGAAACCCAAATTAATTTTTCATTCTTCAACTAGGAAACCTAATTGACTTTCCAAGCCATCATTTGGAATTTGAGGCAATTTTCCAACAAGTCCCACATGAAAAAAGAAAGAACAAAAAAAAAACTAGAGAAATTAATATAACATAATTTGACCATAACACATTCTCAAACTTTTGGGCTAAATTGTTACTATATATGTTATGTTAAGGCCTCCATTAGAGTCTCCCAACTATTATCCCCCAACAGAGCTTTACAGCAAGGAATTACATAAAAACTTGCAAATTTAAAATATTCTTATTCAAAACATTTCTCTTGAATATTATTGCAAACCTTCTAGATTATCAACATTCATTTATGAGACAAAATTTATTACACAAACGCAAAATTGTCCTGTCACTCAAAATCACTCTAAAATAGTTTGTTGTAGGGTTGTAACAAAAATTAAAATATACATTCTCCAGCATAATATAGCTTCCTATATTAGCATTGCCACTTTCAAGTGACAGAAAGACCTTGAATTTCATTTCAGAAATGCGAGAAGCTAATCTCTCGAATGTCAGGTACCAACGGATCTTTTGATGACACGTTTCAGAACCATAATACATTTGAATAATGTTGTTAGGCCATAGGCAAAGAAATTGAAAGTTTATGGATGATTTACTAGGTTATACTAATGCTTATGGCTTTAATTCAAAACATGTTACCGGCCTTCGATAATTGAAACAGTTGCATGATTCACAGAACAGATTTCTGTCCTGCTAATACCAGGGTTTGCCTTCATCACACTTTTCATATTCAAGAAAGCAGGTTGTTTGGGATAAGGTAGAGCCGTACTTTCACTGCTAAGCATTGCGACAACATCAGACATTGTAGGTCTATCCGCTGCGCTTTCTTGAACACAGAGGAGACCTATGTTAACATATTTCAATGCCGCATGAACAGAGGATACATCATCAAGTAGTGGATCCACCAAGTCCGATCCCCTATCACTTGTCCATAATTCCCATGCCTTCAATATTAGGGAAAGAGAATAATAAATGTTAGGCAAGATACCTATGTTCACAAGCGGCAACAAGGAGAAAACTTCACTATGAAGATGGGAAGATTACAATATTGGCATAAAGGCTCTCTGAAGAAATTCAAAGTCCAAATACACCCAAAAAGAACACTCTCTCTATTAAACATTAGCACACGATAAGATACCTGATTACAACACGCACATAGGAGTACTAGTTAAAAAGTTGAATATATGTTCAGCACATAGTGAACATAAGGGAACCTGGAACCCCTTGCGCAAGCCACAAGGCACATCAACAAATCTCCATCTTAGCTTTGAGTTAGATCAAGTTATATAAGCAAAACTCCTATA
Source organism: Quercus suber (assembly GCF_002906115.3). NCBI lineage: Eukaryota > Viridiplantae > Streptophyta > Magnoliopsida > Fagales > Fagaceae > Quercus > Quercus suber. Next base: position 1,512,327 of record NW_027069571.1, read on the forward strand.
TTGCCTCGACTGAAGGCCTCAAGGGTATCATAGATCTTGGAATAATAAAATAATAAAATCTATAGTTTAAAATTATTTAAGTTTAGAACTTTGAGTTTTAGGTTCATAAATGTTCAGAGTATAATTTTATTATTATTATTATTATTATTATTATAATTTGCGGTCCATTTAACAACTAAAAATTATTTCATATGAATGCTAAATGAAATTCTGACTATGAAGTAATTGTAACAATAATTTATTCATGTAAAAAACCTTTCATAGAAAAACACAAATAAATTAATATATTATTATTGTGTGGTTTTTTTTTTTTTTTGGCATGAAAATACATATACATAAGGATCTAAAATATCGCATGTGTATGTGAGTGTGTTAGGGGGTAGGGGGGAGTGAGATGGGGGGAATGTTGAAAAAAAAAATTTAAAAGAAGTAATTGTTAATAAAAGTAAAAAGAATATTGAACTACTTTTGAAAAAATAGTGGCAAATAGGATACTCACATATCCAAGAAGATGGAAAGAATCGGTCTGATAAAACCCAGTGTTCTTCCTACCGCTCACAATCTCTAACAACATGACACCAAAACTGAAAACATCCGACTTGATGGAGAAGAGACCTTCTAGAGCATATTCAGGGGACATATAACCACTGAAAACCATAATCAAGTTAAAATGTTAGTAGTCGTGTTTTGTTTCTCTGTTTAAGCACATATCATGTTGGTTTGTACTTACTAAGTGCCAACAATTCTATTTGTATTTGCTTGTGATTCGTTTCCTTCAAATATTCTTGCCAATCCAAAATCTGATATCTTCGGATTCATTTCAGTATCTAACAAAATATTGCTAGCCTTTAAGTCTCTATGAATAATCCTCAATCTAGAATATTGATGAAGGTAAAGAAGCCCTTGTGCAANTGACAAAGTGATTTGTTGACAAATGGGGAAAACCTTCACAAGGCAAAAAACCTCACTGAGTGAATTTCAGGTCACCACTCCCAAAAATTCATTAATCAAGAACAAGCGATTATAAGTGTGGGCACAAGAGCCTGTGATGAATTTTTGGGTTTCTCCAAAGCCGTGGGAAGTACGCCTTGGCCTAGGATGGACCATGACGGAGGGTATAAATGAAGTCACCACTTAGATTAGGTCTAGAAACCATAAATATAGAACCTTTTTGGAAGGATTGATCTTTACCAGAGCACGTATTCGGAGATTAGGTATGGGGATGGGAAGGTGTTAGGTACCTAACCCCACCCGACCCGTAGGTTGGCTTCCACTCATTGTGTTTCAAATCCTAATCCCATCAAATGGTCCTTTAATATGTTATTTCAAACTCACACAGACTAAGATGCATCTAACATCCAAACATGACAAATGTCCCACACTCATCCAAAGCATAAAACCCTTACCATTCATCTGACAAAATATATCCAAGGGCAGCAAGCACATCACAAAACAATATCACTAATAAGGCATCAACATCAAGCATATCCCAAACATCCAAGCATAGCATCATGACATCAACCAAGCATATTCATCATGTTCATCAACCATATCATGCTTATCACCGCACCTATGCATCAATGCATGTTCATGTTTATGTGCGTGTTCATATTATTCATCCAAGATATAGACCCTAATTATCAATATATCAATTAAACAAGTAAAATATGTTATTCTACTAACCCTAGACCTAGACACGTGAAAACAAGATTCAATAGGACATAAACATGTGATTAAAACTAATCAAAATAAACAAAATAGGAAAAACCCTAAATCTAGGTTTCTAGGCATGCGTATGCGTACCCATGCCACGAGTATGCATACGCATATGCGTCCAGAAACACAGTTTTAAAGCACAACCAAACAACAATCAAATAGAACCTAGCATGCTTCTAATATTTAATTCAACCCTTCATTCAAAACATGGTAAGACACGACAAAACAAAATCAAACAAAGAAAAACATATTTCTAAGCATGTGTAACAAATAAATCAAATTAAGAACAACAAGAGCACAAGTTATAAAAATCCAAATTAAGGAAGAGCCATGAAGAGAGACTCACCTTGTTTATGGAACACTATTTGGTTGATATTTAACCTACCCCTCAGTGCTTACACAACAAGATCGAATGATAATCAAGAAAATCAAAGTATTCAATAGTTTATAGGTAATCACAACTAAAAAAAAAAAAAAAAAAAAGAAGATATTATTGAAAAGACTGTTTGAAAAGGGTTTTGAAAGAAATTAGAAAATAGTTTCTGCCTTAAGACCAATAGACAGAGGTTTTGAAGAACCCAAAAACGTGCATAATATGTGAGTGCAGAAGATTTAAGGTTAGAAAAGAGTTTTGGAAGAGTTTAGGTGAAAAGTCAACTCTCTCTAGTTAAGGTTTGAGTTTGGAGGCATAATATTGTATTTATATGTTTAAATTAGGGTTTTTAGACTCATTTAAAGGGTTTTGGACATTCCAAAGGGTCTAAGGGCTAGGGCCTATCAAATAGGGAGGCTTTGGGCCCTAAAAATTGAAGTTTTGGGCTTCTAGAAATGACACTGCGTACGCATGGTTAGGGCATGCATATGCATGCATGATTTGTGAATACGCATGTTCCCAAAAAACCCCTAATTTTGACTACTCAATTTGCCCAATTTCAAACGGTCATAACTTACTCAATATAAGTCCAAATTAGGAAAAATTTATATTCAAATTGAAACCTAGGATATCTACTTTCCAATGAAATAAACTTCACTCCAAAATTCTTTCTGAATATAAAGTCATAATCAAAAAAGTGAGAGAAGGTCATTTTTCAGCACCGTTTTCAAAGTGATTTGAGCACTTTTATGTTGTAATTACTTCCAAACTATCAAAATAATCTCAATTACCCTTTGTAGCCATGTCAAGCTTATCATTGGAACTGTGGACTAAAGTTTATTAACCGGGTACTAATCAATAACATGTTGCATCAATACAATTTTCCTTAACATAACATTTATCATTGGGGCGAGTGAGGGGTTGAGTTTGACATGGGGTTGAGGAGGAAAAGGGTCTTGGTCTTTTGGGTTTTGAGTCTACGTAGGTCCTGGTGAAGAATGGAAGAAAACATGAGAAAATGAGAGAGACATAGGAATAAAGAAAAGAGTAGTTTAGTGCATGTTGAACTTTTATCACTTACCAGCATCACCACAGAGTGTTTATGAAACTATTCTGCCGCAAAGCTTATATTATTTTCCATAGCCTTTTAGATATTGCTTACCACCTACAAACTCTTTGATAGATTTCTATTTAGCCTCTTCTTCTATTTTTCTTGCCAAGATTTTGTTGAATCGTTTGAAATAAGAGAAATGAGATGTATTAAACTCCCAACTTTCCAAGAGAAAAATACAATTTAAATACAATACAAAACAATGAATGGAAAAAAAAAAAAGACTTCATTGAAATAAAAGTCAAGGGAGAAGAGCTCCCATGTTCCTTCTCAATCTAAAGCAACAACACATTTCTTGACATAGATTTTAGGAAAATCCTGCATATACCATATAGAGCCTCCAAATTGTTAATTTTCCTTGATTACATTTACGAATAAAGAGAAATCTTTTAATACTTTTTAATCAAACATAAAATTTTGAATGCAAAGTGGAAACAAATTGATAATATTCATAGAATAACTTGTCACTACAAATCACAAAGTGTGGGAAGTTGAATATATAAGACGCCACGTATAATTACAGGCAAGCTCTATATTAAAAAAAAAAAATTTAACCATGATATATTGTACTATACATATAGAGTGTTTCGTGTGAAACCTAAATTATGATTACTAACAATATAATCAATACCTGACCAGAGTCTCATATGCATCCAAATCAGAGTTCTCCTATAGAAGCAAATCAAGCCTATCAATTTGCACAACAATCGGATCTTACTTTTACATTATTCACTATGGCAACTACAAAAGCACGGCAAATCTAAAAATTCCGAAGAAAATAAAACCCCTAATAAAATCAAATCCAATGTAATTACTAAACTTTAATTGAAACCATAATTATCAATATAATCACCACTGACTTGATTTCAAATTTTTTTTTTTTCAATCAATAGTGAAATTTCATCTGGATCAAACCTTATACACTAAGTTAGCTACCTTAATTTGATATTCAAATACTATCGACATTCATGTTAAATTGTGAACAATGATAAACGTATTGTAAAGGAATATTATTAATATGAAGAAGGTTTCCATTAATTATTTACCAACTTCAAGTTTATAGTTATCAAAAAAAAAAAAAAAAAATGAAGTTTAAAAAATCAAAGACCAACAAAAGAATTGTACTCCCACAATTAAATTAACAAAAATAAAAAATAAAAAAATAAAAAAGCAATATTTCTAATTAGTCTTTATAAACGATTACTACTTATACAATGGATTAATTAAAAGATGAATCTTACCAAAACATTGGCTAAAATAAGAAAACAATAAAAGCCCACTGCTTTCCTAATTACTCTGAGAGTCGATTCTTAGATATGACATATGAGATGGACAACATAAAGAGGAATTGTACCAATAAACAAAAGTTGACACTGGTGATGTGTAGATCATTTTGTTCGTGTCTTTCCTGACTGTCTTAAGCTTAGCTCAGAAAATCCCAAGGCAGCAGCAACGGATGGTTAAGAAGAGAATAAAGTGGAGAAGATAGTAGTAATGGAAAATTATTGAATACTCTTAGAGTACTATAAATGCGTACTTCCCCTCTTACATGAATTGTGAGTCCCAATAAATTTAATTAGTAGGACTCACAGTTGTGTGAGAAGGAAGAGTGTGTATTTATGATACTCCGAGAGTATCCAATAATTACCCAGTAGTAATAGTAAACTGAATTAATTGGGAAGTCAAAAACAGTGAGAAGCATTGAACGCGAGCAATTGAGTTTTAATTCCAATATGGTAGCAATTGAATGTTAGCCAATTGGGTTGATGGTTGGGAGATGAAGATTTGGGAGAAGGTGGAAAGACAATTGATGAAAAAACCGTTCACAAATAAGTATGGAAAAATAAAGGTTAACAATGATAGGATCTAACATGCTGAATTAATGAACAATGTCTTGGAGAGAGTCTCTTGTGATAGCTCTGTGTGGAAATTGTAGAAAGACTATTGCAAAGGATATATCACTTGGTAGAACCTCATACTCTTCCGCATGAGATCTTGTTTTTATATATACTAGCTTATAACCTGCACAGAAGACATGAGATCTTTTATTTATTACAGAAGACATGAAAAGTGAAAATATAAACATTTTTTCATTAAGAAACACAAAAAAATAAAATCAAATAATTACTTGCAAGAAAAAGACATGAATCCAAATAGTCTTTCATAAAGACTTCAAATTTAATCTTGAAATTTCGTGATCGGTCAACAAAATTTTAGATAGACCTTTAGAAATATATTAGAAAATTTGTATTCCTTTACCACCCATGCACTCAAGCAAAAAGAAAGTGCTTTTATTTTTTATTTTTTTTACTCTAATATTTTATTATTCAAAACATGTTCCAAAGGTCCAAAAGATTATCAAAATAAAATTATGCGGTCCAAGAGAGATTATAGTTGTCTCTGTTTTTGTAGAAGCAAATATAGGTGACTTCGACAAACAATAATTAATAATTAAAATATTATGATACTCAAATTTTGTAGTATTAATCCATGAAATGCATCAAACTACAGTAGTAAATAGTCTCACAAAATTCTACACCAAAGAAAAATATAGAGAAACAAACAAAGAAATATAGGATAAAAATAATCATTGAGTTTCACCTAAATGCAGACCATTGATCCAGGAAATTTAAGAATGTTGTCAGATTGTCTAAGAAAAACTTTCCCTGTAATGAAATAAAGAAACACATTAGAGCACAATTAGTTATAATCAGGGATAAAAATTAAAACTAATATTCAGCATATATATATTCTAAATACAATGAAATTCTAGCAATAGCATAATACAATTTAATTGAGTGTCGAAATCAACCAACTTCAGACTTTAATTGTAAAAACATTATATCATAACAATTCTAAAAAATATTTTATAAAAATTTTAGAGGTTTGTGTCATTTGTTTTTTCTAAATGTTGATGGACTTTTTGTTTCCTGCAATGATTGATGCTTTAATTAACTGGGGCCTCAAGAAATAGCATAATATATGCATATTGGTCATTCCTTTGGAGCAACTAAATCAAACATAAGTATAAATGAAACTCTAGTAGAAGATGGTTCCAATTGTTCCCATGACCATTCTCCTATTTTTTCCTAGCTAGTGCAAGACCATTTCTAATACACACAATTTGGAAATTATTTCGTCTTCCATGCCATTTTCTTTTGGTTTTCTTCTCAAACATTATCATCCGCCTTCCCTGTCATGCTACCGTTGCATTATATATAATCTTTGACATGCTACTATTGCATTATATATATATATATATTCAGTAATTTTAATAGTTTTTTTTTTTGTTACGGAGAGTACATATGTGAAAATCTGCATATATTGTTTGTGGTTTTTTATTTTATTTTTAATTATCAAGCATTAACAAATGAGAAGATATTCATTTAAAAATAAAAGAAACAAAGGGAAAATTATGCTATCCTAACCTTTCAATTTAATTCAGTAACTCTTCTTGAACAACAACAACCAATGATCTTATCTGTTTTTATGCTACCACAAAAACGTGAAAAGAAATAAAAGAAAAAAAAAGATATTGAAAATACATAAATCATAATAAACATCAATGTAAAACAGGTTCTACAAAATACAAACTGAGTTCCTATACACATTCCATCCACAAAAAATCTAGAAGTAAATTTGGTCACATATGCAAAATGATGTAGAGAATAATTAAGATGGTAGTGACCTGCGTCATGGAGAATAGGCAACCTATGGTACTAAGGTGGTACTAAAATCACTTGGAGTACAAATATAATAGGAATACTATTAACCACTATTCAATTAGCAAAACTAATCCACATATCTTAAGAAACAGGATTGGATGATTTGCAAGTAACAAAAATTTGTTTTGGTCCTTTGGAATTTTTAATCGAACAATCTGGACTCAAAAGAGAGTCTACCAATTAGGAACAGCTACCATGTCAAATTCAGATCCAAATCCACTGACTAAATGTTACCCATTTAGTGACACACAAAAAATATATATAAATACATGCATACTAATTTCTTCTTCATCAACTGCTTTCATTATATATTTTTGTAACATAGAATTTTATCTACAATGAAAACATATAAACTTTTAAAATACCAAGACAAAGGAAAAGGTAGAACGGAATTAAAAAGTGAAGTTCCAGACTTTAAGAAAAATAAGACAGACAATACTTTTACATGTCAATTTACTGAAGAAAAAAATTTAATTGAAACCAAATACTTCAAAAACAATTCTGACTAATTCAACCCAAAGACATCAAATGAAAAAAATGTAACCAAAAAAAAGAGATAAACAAAAGGAAAATCAGGCTAACCTAAACCTTTCAATATGATTCAGTATCTCTTCTTTTCTTAACAGATTAGTGAAGGACATAATAGCTTACACTCATGATTCTTGTATTTGAATTCAGTCAGTTGTTCAACTCAAAGCTCTGTTGAATTGGGTAAAAGTGACAAACTATTAATAATATGTACAATTCCTCTACTACATATAGCTAATTTGTCTTCAACGTGGGCATGCTTAAATATGTAAAGCATTTTGTTAGGTTCTAAAGATTTAGGAATTTATGTATTTAGAACTCTAATTTGTATTGTTGCAAACCATGATCAAAACAGGTTGTTTAGTCTTGTTTAGGCTTGCTCAAAGTATGTTTATTTGTAAAACTGGAATCGAGTGAGTGCAGATTTATTGGACTAAATCTGTAAGGCTCGATCGATCGAAAATTAGACTCGATCGATCGAACCACGCACAGATTTATTTTTCTGCAGAGTTCCAGTTCAGCCCAAACTCTATTTAAAGGTCTTGGGATTCAAGTAAAACACTTCTATATATAAGGAAAACCTAGAACGTTTTTGGGACTTCTGAGAGAGAGATTAGAGTGCCTCTTGTGCCTCCTTTTATTTTAGGGTTTTGTACCCAAACCTCTCTAAGTCTTTGTTGCTCATATTTGCGGTTTATGTGAATCTCTTGTGAGATCCTTGAGGAGCTTTCCTTCACATAAACTTAGGGTTTTCAAGGTAGAGATATTTTCTACATCTTGATGATCAACAAGGTTGCTGCCATTGAAGATTAAAAAGAAAAGCAAGCGGGGAGCTTGTAGCTGATTGAGGAATTCAAGAAAGAAGTAGTCCGTGGATTCGGAGCCTGCACGTGGTCGTGTCAGGAAGTTCTACTGGTGGGTAGCATTAGGAAGTCGAGCGGGGAGCTTGTAGTCCTTTTGTACGAACTTCAATTCTTTCATAGTGAATTCAGGTTAGCCTTGAGGATCGGTGGGTCAAATCCTCCCCAGGTTTTTACCGAGTGGTTTCCTGGGTGATCATATCTTGTGTTCATTTATTTTCCGCTGCTTTATATCTTGATATGATTATTTGATTGCTTTAACCTAGAATTGCATAATTTGACTAAGTAACAACTTGGCTAATTAATCTCGGCTACGCAATCTGTGTGTTTAAGGGTCTAAATTCCAACACATTTAAAGAAATGTAGATGTTGGTGTACAGAACTCTTAACTTCCAAGGATTTGTTCACAAATAATGGAAATATTAAACTTGAGCACTTATATCTAACTAATGTATAAATCATTTGAAATTTGTAATTCTCATGCCTATGGTAGTTCGTTTTTAAGAGAACCATCTATGGCTTGCAATATCAATGGAATAGGAATAGCAAATTCTAAAAAATATAATGCAATTAACAAATAGTACCAGATTACCAATCAAATTGAGTACTGGCTTTGCCATGCCTCGATTTGTACTATCTCCCCTTTGCCCTGCTCTTCCTCATTTATTGGCCAACAATTTATTTATTTATTTATTTTGGTATCAATTAACATATGTCAGAACAAAGAAAAACAACAAAATTGAACTTTATATTATATCCCAGAACATTAATAATGAAACTAAAACAAATTCAAGTATTTCATTAGCCTGTATAAAGGGAAACTCAATACCGATCAAACCAAACAAAGAATAAAGCAAAACCCCTCAAAAAAATCCATCTGGGTTTCTCATAAAAGATCCTAAAACACAACAATTTTTCCTGAGTAATATACATATTAATCAAGTTATATATATATATATATATATATAAAGAACCCATAATTGAATGAATTGAACTAAAGGGTGGCAACAGAATTTGAAGGAGTGTGGGAATGGCAATAGCAGTTGATAGGGGTGATGAAATGGCTAAACTGAAGGAAAGGGAAAGGGGAGATAATACTCATTGGGCATTCATGCCTTCCTTTTCGTTTATGTGAATATTGAATGGGACATAGATTTCCGAATAGTTAAATAATAACCCAGAACACATGTCACGATTTTTTTATGTAGAAAGACAAATATAAAGGTGAGTAGAAATAGACCTTTGATTAAGTTTTGGGGTGCCCTGTTCTTGTCCCCTGGAGACATATAGAAAAACAAAAGAATACAATTGTACATCCCAAACAACAATCAGAATATAAATAGATACACACATCAATTTAACCAAATACCCAAAACAAAACCAAATCTAACTCAAATAACTTAATAAAAAATATAACCCAGAAAGTTAAATAAAAAAAAGTCCAGCCAAATTATAAAAACCTGATCATAATTAATGCACAAACTGAAAAGCAAAGAGAAAAACTAACCGGTAGAGGAATTGAAAGACATTCTCTGATTGCAAACTATGGATACATGGGCAATTGAAGTTAAGAAAGATAGAGAGAACGGCTGAATTTGTCAAACGAGAAGGGGAATTGAATATAATTTAGGTTTTTTTCTCTTCATCGTTGCAGATTTTTCTCTCTCCCCAATCCCCACTCCGTGCCATTCTCTGTTTACCGTTCTCCCTAGGTTTTGGGTCTGCAAAATCTTTTTTTTGAAACTTTTTGATTTCATTGCCTCTCTCTTTCTCTGTTACTCTCTGTGTCTTCGTCACCTGCCTCTCTCTATTTCTATCTTGGTGCACATCTAATTTTAACCGGTTAATTTTTGTATTTATAATTAGAAGCTTTTAAACGGTGTTAAGCAATGCCAAAGAATCTAATGTTTCGATTTTTTAAGTTATACGAGTCTGAATTTTAGATAGACATTTTTCTTAATGTGTCACTACTTTTTTAAAGGCTTTTGCTTTTATATATAGTATTAGATTAGATTAGAGGTATATATGTATATATTGATTGATTTTTTTTTTTTTTTTTTGAGAAACCAGGCTATTAGTAGCCTGGGCTTTTATTCCACGAGAAAACAACTCAATGAATGTCAAAAACTACAAGAGGGGCAATGTCCTCAGGCATGAAATCAGTTCATTCTAGAGTCCCCTTACAGTTCTTGGCTTTTTTAGCTAGTGCATCTGTTACAATGTTGCAGTGCCTAGTATTAAAAATAAATTCAAAAGAAGAAAGAGCAGCAACTTGGGTTCAGATATCCTTGAGAATGTGGCCATAAGTCAAGTGATCTACGTTGTCCTGATTAAGAGCTTGGATCACCTGGAGAGTCACCCTCAAAGACAACATCTTGAAGGCTCCCACAAAACCAAGGTCCATAAAACCACACTCATCCAATATGTCTCTAAAAGCTTGCATTTGACTATGAGGCCGAGTTCTACCGCCTAATTTTTCTGATTGCTTTGTAACTTCATTAAAATCTCCCGCACATAACCAAGGAGCTTGACTTCGTGTTTTCAAATTTCTCAAACGTGCCCAGGCTTCATGTCTGAGTTGTGTATCCGGTTCTCCATAAAAACCAGTGAATCTCCACTCCCCGACCTTATTTTTGCAAATTGTGGCATCAATATGGTTCTTTGAGAAAGTCTCTATGGTTAAATCAATCTCCTCTTTCCAGTACATCACTAAACCCCCTGATTTATTTCTCCTAGGTGCAATAAATCTATGCTTAAACTTCAAACGATCTTGAATAAAAATTAGCCTAGCTTCATCCGTCCATGTTTCGGCTAAAAACACAACGGAGGGATCTTTTGCCCACACTAAGTCTGCGAGCTGATTCTCTGTACGTTGGTTCCCAAGCCCCCGACAGTTCCAACATAAAAGACTCATTGGTTCTGGCGGGGCTGGGAACCAGCCTCCACCATTATCACTTTGTCACCTTTGCCAACCCGAGAAACAGTTTTCTTTTTTTTCTGTAACTCCGGCTGACCCCCCGTAGGATGAGCACTCCTCTTTGAACCCACTGCATCTTCCATAATAACATCCTTGCCTGTGGAATACCTTACTTGACGCTTCCAGGTAGCTGCATTCACTGTGTTAATGTTTGAAACATCAGATAAAACAGATAAAGGTGCACGGGTACTGCCTGATGGTGTTGCACGTGCTTGAGTGGCCTTCATGAGCATCTCGTTAATTGTCATTGACTCCACAATATTTTCCTTACCCGTGGGAAAGTTTGATTTGGGCTGAGAATCTGCTACCGTGTCAAATTTCCTCAATTCCCTATTTATCTCCTCTAATTTCTCTTCAAACAGCTCAGCAGATAATCTACCCTTAATCTGATCCGTATCTCCAGCCATGACTTCACTTTCCACATGTGAATCTGTATGGAAAGGCCTTGACTCCACCGGATTTACCTCCTGAATATCAGGAGACTTAATTCCTTCCTTATTAGACATCTCACTCCTCTGATCAATCCTAATAATCTCCGGCACTGGACCTCCACGTCTGATCACCACCGGTGGTTTTGCAGGCTGCTTTGGGGTGGTCGTTGTGTTTGGACCTGGAGCTTTTTGTTTGTAGAAACCCGGAACAGATATTGAGCTTCTCTTTGATCGCACAAATGGAGATGCTCTGATCCATGCGCCATACTGTTGGGCTTCAGATGGTAACGTGCCACCACTCTCAATCCACAGCTCGCAATCCCGGTCATCATGAGTGAGTCTACCGCACCAGTAGCACAGATTTGACAACCTCTCATACTTAAAGGAGACCCAGATGTCCTTCCCATTCTCCAGAGAAACCACACGGCCTCTGCATAAAGGCTTCGCAATATCCACCTTTACTCTTACTCGAACAAAACCATCTCCCATGCTATCTCCCTCTTCCGTGTTCTTATCTACCAAGCCAGCAGCACCACAAATCTTTTCTGCTACAGCTCTTGTTCGAAAACGAACTGGTAAATCATGTACCTGTATCCAGAAAGTCACTATATTAAAATCAATCTCTGATACATCACCCTCTTTGTCATGCCTACGCAAAACCATAAGGTGCTTATCAAAGCTCCATGGTTCTGTATTAAGAACTTGCTCCAGATCAGTTTGGTTATCGAAGGTAAAGAGGACCACGTGGTCGCTCTCTTTTGTCACCCTAAAACCGTGTTTCATCCTCCATATGGGTGTGAATGTTTTGGCAATAGCCTCCACATTCAAAGCCCTCTTGGTAAGAAACTTCGCTGCCAGAACAAACTCTGGAATTGCTTCTTCCTCTGTGATACTAACTTGGGAACCCTCCACGTCCGAGAGAGTAAGACAACTCCAAGACTTTGCTAACTCCTCCATAATGCTGAAAAAAAAAAACCAGAAACTACCAACAAAAAAGAAAACTCAGGAAAGAACAAAGAAAAAAGTGTTTCCCCACCCCCGAAAGAAAGGAAAAACCACTAAACCTTGAAGGTAAACCTGTTACCTCAAGGTACAAAGACACCTTCCAAGGAAGGGACGGCTATTCTACGACCTAGGAGAAGATGGAGAGGAACCACCTTTCGCTAGCGAAGAGAAACTCCTCTTAGGAAAAAAATTGGCACTAACTTTTATTTCTCCTTCGATTTCTAAATTTTTTAAGTTATACGTGTCTGAATTTTAGATAGACATTTTTCTTAACGTGGCAGTACTTTTTTAAAGGCATTTGCTTTTATATATAGTATTAGAATAGATTAGAGGTATATATGTATATATTGATTGATTTTTTTTTTTTTTGAGAAACCAGGCTATCGGTAGCCTGGGCTTTTATTCCACGAGAAAACAACTCAATGAATGTCAAAAACTACAAGAGGGGCAATGTCCTCAGGCATGAAATCAGTTCATTCTAGAGTCCCCTTACAGTTCTTGGCTTTTTTAGCTAGTGCATCTGTTACAATGTTGCAGTGCCTAGTATTAAAAATAAATTCAAAAGAAGAAAGAGCAGCAACTTGGGTTCAGATATCCTTGAGAATGTGGCCATAAGTCAAGTGATCTACGTTGTCCTGATTAAGAGCTTGGATCACCTGGAGAGTCACCCTCAAAGACAACATCTTGAAGGCCTAGCTCCACTACAAACAGCACCGCTCGATGACAAGCAAGGGCTTCTAACTCCACAACTTGTTGCCATTACTGAGGCGAAGGAAGGCCCGTAGCAGCTGGTGTCTAATCTAGGACATCCAGAAATTCTTGAAGGTAGCTTCTGGCCAAAGAGCTTATACGGTTGAGGGGCTGGACTTGAAGGTTGAGTCTCAGAGCATTGCGTCGGTTCCACAGCATCCAGGCAATGGTGACGAAGATCTCGGCACTGTAGTCTTCCTTGATCTGCATGAATCGGTGAAGAAGTTCTTGAAAGCTCGACGTGTGGGCATTAGCGGAGGGCAGGGACCAAGAAAGTGAGCTCCGGGCTTGCTCAAGTTTCATGCAAGACCGTAGGGCATGGAGGGTGTCCTCAGGCTAAGCTTGACAGGTGCTGCAAACCTCTGTGGTGGCAATGTGTCTCCGAACCAGATAGGTCATTATGGGCAGGGCATCGTTGCACGCACGCCAGGCAAAGTGCTTGAGCTTGTTCAGTACTCTAAGCTGCCACAAGCTTCTCCAGAACAACCTTTGATTCTTAGACGATGATGTACCTGCATGGTTAGTAGAATTACGAGAAACAAGAAGCTTGTAGGCACTCTTTGTTGTGAATATACTTGAAGGAGTGAGGCCCCATATAATTTTGTCAGGAGGTAGTCTTATGCTCAGGGGCATGTTGCAAATGACAGTGGCTTCATGGGGTAGGAAAAGCTGATTCACCAAGGTCGAATTCCACCCTCTCAGCTTCGGGTTAATTAGGGAACTCACCTTAGTTTCTGGTGCAACTGAGGGAAGAGATGAGATGATTGACTTGTTGGATTGACCCGGCAGCTACTTATCCTCCCTTATTCTTACGGATCGCCCATTCCCAATCCTCCAAACCATCCCTTCCTGAATCACATCCCTTGCACCTATAATGCTCTTCCATGCATAAGACCCCAAAATAGAATCCTTAGCTTCAAGGATTGAACAATCCTGAAAAAATCAAGCTTTGAACACTCTATGGCATAAAGAGTCTGGATTATTAATTATACGCCAAACCTACTTGGCCAACAAAGAATCATTAAATATTTCAATGTCTTTAAATCCCATCCCTCCCTTCTCCTTATCTTTACACAATCTTTCCCACTTAACCCAATGTACTTTTTTACTATCTCCGCTATACCCCCACCATGATTTTCGAATGAGAGTTTCCAGTTCCTTGATCAGACCTTTAGGGAGCTTGAAATAGCTCATAGTGTAGGTAGGTATCGCCTAGATGACCGTTTCGATAAGCACCTCTCTACTAGATTGTGAAAGGAGCTTCTCCTTCCAACCTTGTAATTTTCTCCAAACTCTTTCTCTAATGTAGACAAAGCTTTCTTTTTTGGCACGCCCTACCAATGCTGGCAAACCCAAATATTTTTCATACTGATGAATAGCTAGCACTACTAAAAGTTGTTGAATCTGATTCTGCATATCTTGATGGGTGTTTGCATTGAAGAAAATGTTTGTTTTTTCTCTATTTATTTTCTGTCCGGAGCCTTTTTCATAGACTGAGAGTAAATCAAGGACCCTTTGACATTCCTCCACTTTAGCCTGACAAAAGAGTACATTGTCATCTGCAAAAAAATACATGAGATACCAGTGGGCCATTTCTGCAAATATATACACCTCTGATGTCACCATTAGTTTTAGCCTTTTTGATAAGTTCCTATAAACCCATAGCACAAAGGAGAAACAAGTAGGGTGATAAAGGGTCACCTTGTCTAAGGCCCCTTGTAGGTTTAATGTTACCCACAGGTTGGCCATTAAGAAGGACAGAATAGGAGACTGTACTCATGCAGGAAGATATAAGGGAGACCAACTTATTTGGGAAGCCTAAATGTTCCATGACCTTCACCAAGAAAACCCATTCCACCCGGTCATAAACCTTGCTCATATCCAACTTTAGAGCCATAAATCCCAATTTACCTTGGGTTTTTCTTTTAAGGTAATGCAAGGTTTCAAATGCCACAAGGACATTATAAGTGATAAGTCTACCCAAGAGAAAAGCACTTTGAGAGTCATCAATCACATGGGCTAAGATTTTTTTCAACTGGTTAACCACCACTTTGACAATTAATTTGTATACAACATTACACAAACTAATTGGTCTAAAATCAATAACTCCTTTCGGGTTTTTAACCTTCGGAATAATGGAAATGAAGGTAGAATTGAGGGATTCATGAACCTTACCCGAATTTAAAGCATTAAGAACAATAGAGATAACATCATCACCAACAATATTCCAATGAGTTTTATAAGAAAACCCACTTGACTACTGCCATTAATTTGCTAGTTGTCACTTTATTATGGTTTTTTTTAGGAAGTTTTAGGAAAATGAAATGTGAATATATCAAACACTCATTTTAGGAATTTCGATTTTAGATTGCATAATTGATTTGTCATTTGTATGTGTTATCTATTGCTTTGAAGATATGTACTTAAAATTTGCTATACTAATCAATCAATATCTATATCTATACAAAAGCTATCTTTTGGTACTTTAAAAAATTGAATTCTTCTCTTACAATTGGTTGAGTTAAGATTGTGAGATTCTTTTTTTTTTTTTTTTGCTATTTTCTTTTATATATTTTGTTATTGTGTATATTGATTTCCAAAGGATGCTAGAAATCTAGAACTGAGAAGTCAATAATTGTTTATTATAGTATAAAAGTCTCATTGTCAATGTCTTTTTTAAAAGTTTTATTTTTATCTTAGCATGTGGCTTGAGTAGACTGGACTTTTCAAAATGAATCAAAGCCAAACCTACTGTAAATCTTAAATTTGGATTACAAGGATCAAGTAATTATATCATCTTGTGAAGGTGATTTAGTCAATGGCAATTGAATTTGTAGAAGAAAATTGACTCCCCTATTCAATACACATTGTTTAGATTCCAAGCTTCTTCCTAGAGTGAATCTCTTGATATTTCAAGAAAGAAATACATATTGACTTTTTTCCTACAATAAATTGAGTTTTGGTTTAATGGTGATTGCCAATACCTCAAGGCGACACGAGTGACGGGGATGAGTTGATTTTAATCTATTATTCACCAAAGATAAGTGAAGAAACCACCAATAATCATTGAATTTTTTCTAAGGTGTGATTGGTCACTTGATTTTATTTGATTTTATTACTAATCTTAGGCTAAGAAAAATGGTCGTTTTTCCTAATCTAATGTGAATTATAAAACATCTTGATTCTTGAGTTCGGAAGTATGGTTACATGTGGGGAAGGTGTTAGGCTCCCCACAATGCCTATCCGAAGACAATCATTTGTTTTGGTAAAATCTTAATTTTTCAGACATTGACAGTTAAAAACAAGCTATTGGTGTTACCTTTTGGGGCTTCAAAATAATTGGGTTTTGAGGTTTGATTTTGGAAGGGGTGTGGTCAATTATCAATGCTTTGCTAGCACATTTGGAATTGTTGCCAAATTTCCACGACAAAAATTTGGCAACATCTCGTCTTATTTTCATGGCGAAAATGATGTAGCATTTCGCCTCAGTGCGTCATAGCACACAAAACACTATCCTTATCAAGCTTTCACGGTGAGAATACAACAACAAAGGTGCCCCATTTTCATGGCAAAAATTAGGCAGAGTTTCGCATTTGGTGCGTTATGGTGCATCAGCAAAGTTTCGTGCTTGTGTATATGGTGCACATCAGCATGTTTGTGCTAAGGCAAGCTGAAGCTCACCAATTGCAAGTTAAATTAAATTCAAACTCCGCTTGGAATTTTTGAGAAACAAATAATTCTTCAGACTAATTCTCTTCAATTTATTGTTCTCACACTAATTTCCAAGATAAAGTTTCTTCTCTTCAATTTGTTTTATCTTGCCCACTTTCCTTAAAGAAAAGAGACTAATATTTTATTGACATGTATATTTCCAAAATATGCATGGAAGATAACATAATTTAATATATCTTATGAGGCGCGGTCAACAAAAAGTCAAACATTTTAACTATTAGTTATTATATATATATATATATATGAATTTTAATATGTCTTAATTTCTCAAATATACATATGACTTCTAAAATTAATGGCCCTTTTGTTGTCATATGTGGTTGTGTTGCCTTTCCCTAATGATAAAAGGTTCAAAAAAAGAAAAAGAAAAAAGATTTAGTCTATAATGTGGCACCATAGAATTTATCTTTAGATTTGATGTAGATACTATCTTATTTGACAGTATCTCATAAGAATATGAAAAAAAAAAAAAGTACGAAAATATTGTGCCCCCAATGCTTCAATCAAAGGTAAGTGCTCCCAATGCTTGCAATAAACGGTTAGGTATAAGAAAAAATATTGATACATGCGTCACAATTTTTTGAGTGATCTAATAGGTCACAATTATATAAGTGAACCTATCTCACATGGAAAATATTCTATTGCCATTTTGCAATGCCAAGGTTTGCAATCATCTTATTGGTAGCTGAAAAATATATAAGTAGTCTTGGAGCAGTGTTTTGGGCTCTCACATAGGGAGTATGCCCAATAGTTAGTAAGACCTAGATGTGGGGTCCAAATTGTAAGACCACAGCGCACACTCTTGTGAAGTGATAATCATGCCAAATGTGTGTGGTGGTGTTTGTTAAACCTTTTAATAGGCTGACAATTTGTACTCTTTTCCTATAACAGGTTAAATCAAAATTCTCTATCATTTACATTAAAAAAAGAAAGTAATATTTATATTACTGGACGTTTGACATTGTGGACACAAGGGGTCTCGGAGTCACCACCTAGTTATATGGTCTAGGAACCATGAATATAGCATCCTTTTGAGGAAGGACCTTTGATCTTACTACTAAAGTATGGGTTCAGAGTTTAGGTATGCTCTTGGGAAGGTGTTAGGCAACTAAGATTGCCCAACCCTAAGGTTTTCCTCCCATCGTTGTGTCTCATGTCTTAACCCTATTAAAAACTAATTCAGCACTTGTATCCTAACTCACACATACACTAGCATGCATCTAACATACAACATGGCATCTTTATCCCAAAATAACCCTTATCATCCTAAAGCAAGAGAGAGCCACACCACACACACATACAAACCCTACGATGTTATCATCATACATATCATCCACTTAACATTCATCATATCATATATCTCATCCAAGGCAGCAACATGTAAACATCAAAGGATCACATTGGGAACATGAAGATCATTAAGAACACGTTGTTCGACCAAACACATGCATGCTCATCATCAAACCATGTTTATCAAACAATATGAATGTACATGTAAATGCATGACTTACCTTTACTTACCTTATCGTATCATAGCACCTATGGCATTCATGAATGGACATTTGAATGAATGGTATGGCACTAGAAAAGATAAACCCTTAACTATTAGTTATTATATATATATATATATATATATATGCATTTTAATATGTCTTAATTTCTCAAATATACATATGACTTCTAAAATTAATGGCCCTTTTGTTGTCATATGTGGTTGTGTTGCCTTTCCCTAATGATAAAAGGTTCAAAAAAAGAAAAAGAAAAAAGATTTAGTCTATAATGTGGCACCATAGAATTTATCTTTAGATTTGATGTAGATACTATCTTATTTGACAGTATCTCATAAGAATATAAAAAAAAAAAAAAAAGTACGAAAATATTGTGCCCCCAATGCTTCAATCAAAGGTAAGTGCTCCCAATGCTTGCAATAAACGGTTAGGTATAAGAAAAAAATATTGATACATGCGTCACAATTTTTTGAGTGATCTAATAGGTCACAATTATATAAGTGAACCTATCTCACATGGAAAATATTCTATTGCCATTTTGCAATGCCAAGGTTTGCAATCATCTTATTGGTAGCTGAAAAATATATAAGTAGTCTTGGAGCAGTGTTTTGGGCTCTCACATAGGGAGTATGCCCAATAGTTAGTAAGACCCAGATGTGGGGTCCAAATTGTAAGACCACAGCGCACACTCTTGTGAAGTGATAATCATGCCAAATGTGTGTGGTGGTGTTTGTTAAACCTTTTAATAGGCTGACAATTTGTACTCTTTTCCTATAATAGGTTAAATCAAAATTCTCTATCATTTACATTAAAAAAAGAAAGTAATATTTATATTACTGGACGTTTGACATTGTGGACACAAGGGGTCTCGGAGTCACCACCTAGTCATATGGTCTAGGAACCATGAATATAGCATCCTTTTGAGGAAGGACCTTTGATCTTACTACTAAAGTATGGGTTCAGAGTTTAGGTATGCTCTTGGGAAGGTGTTAGGCACCTAAGATTGCCCAACCCTAAGGTTTTCCTCCCATCGTTGTGTCTCATGTCTTAACCCTATTAAAAACTAATTCAGCACTTGTATCCTAACTCACACACACACTAGCATGCATCTAACATACAACATGGCATCTTTATCCCAAAATAACCCTTATCATCCTAAAGCAAGAGAGAGCCACACCACACACACATACAAACCCTAGCATGTTATCATCATACATATCATCCACTTAACATTCATCATATCATATATCTCATCCAAGGCAGCAACATGTAAACATCAAAGGATCACATTGGGAACATGAAGATCATTAAGAACACGTTGTTCGACCAAACACATGCATGCTCATCATCAAACCATGTTTATCAAACAATATGAATGTACATGTAAATGCATGACTTACCTTTACTTACCTTATCGTATCATAGCACCTATGGCATTCATGAATGGACATTTGAATGAATGGTATGGCACTAGAAAAGATAAACCCTCAGAAGGTTAAAACAAAGGCATATTAGGTAAATAAGCAAAGCCAAAGAAACAAGAAAATCAAAGTTTAAGGTTTCTAGGAACGAGTATGCGTGTAGATACATAGGCATACAAAAGTATGTGTATGCAGACACGCCTGAATCCTAACCTAGAAAACAGACAAGCAGAAAAATAGAGTAAGACTTAAAAGCTTAAATCTAATAGCCTAACATGCTTAAAAAAAATAAAATAAAGAAGGGATAAAACTAACCTAAACAAACATATATAAATATAAACTAAGCAAAGAAACAAATCAAAAAACAACAAGAAGGCATAAAAGAAAAAGAAAGAGTTAAAGCTTGATACCTCAAAAAGGAGTTCCTAAGCTTTGATTTTGACCGTTCCCCTTAGTCAAATCTATCACAATCAATAAACATGTGATTAGTAATTTTAAACTCAAAGGATTGGGGCCAGAAAGGTCCCAATCAAATAAAATTGACTTAAGGGTGTTTTGTAAAAAAACTCTCCTTTGATTCACTAATTTCTAGTGAATCTTAGGTTTTTTCTGTGGAATTTTTGTGTGTTTTGAAAATGTACCATGTAAAGCTTTTTGTAGTGGAAAAAATAGGGTTTGGAATGGCTCCTAGACGATGTGGGATTCATTCCAAACCTTAGCCATTATTGCAAAAAACTTGCCTTTTTAATACTTCTAAAACCCTAGCTGTGTACACAGGAATGTGCCTACGTATGCATGCTTTGGCCCACGTACACAGGCCGTTGCTCACATATGTGGGTCGATGGCCATTATGGTCATTTTATTTCCAAAAATAGATTTTTGCTCATTTAAAATATTATATTTTCCATTTTATGTAATTATTGATATGGTGTAATTAAATATATTTAGTTTCTTGGTTTAATGTGGTATGGTATTTGCTATTGGAAAATATGAATTGTAGTTCATTACAGTTGCTATAAAATAGGTATTGGAAAATATGTATTTTAGGTACATTACAGGTGCTAAAAAATTTTTTAAAAAAATTGAAAAAAAAAAAAGGGGCTTATGCCAGCGCTTTCAGACCCTGTTCCGACGTTTTTACTTATGTCGGGATAGCATTTATGAAAATATGAATATAACCTATACCAGCGTTTTTTCTACTTGTGCCAGCGCTTTTACAAGCGCTGGCATAGGTGAAAAAAAAACACTGGTATAGGTTATGTTCACATATTTAGAAAGGCTGTCCCAACACAAGTAAAAACGCCGGAACAGGGTCTGAAAGCGCCGGGACCTATCCCAGCGCTTTTAAAAAGCGCTGGTACAGGTTTGCGTGACCCTATCCTGACTTTCAAAAACCAGCGGTTTAAAGCGCCGGGAAAAAAAACGCCGGGATAGGAATTTTGACCCTATCCCAGCGCTTTTTAGGGCTATCCCAGCGGTTTTGAAAACACTGGGATAGGATAGCCCCATTTTTTTGTAGTGACATTAGATTTGAGACTTAGAAAGCAAGAAAAGTGGAGCTTACTGTGTCAGATTTACTAAAGACGTTGAGAATGTATTGGTGGTGGAAGATGATCAATTTGACACCATGATTGATTCGCTTTTAGCTCTGACAACATGTATATTTTGTATTGTATACTTGAAGAAAGAAATGAAGAAGGTAATGTAGAAGAAAATTGTGCAGATAA
This sequence comes from Quercus suber, assembly GCF_002906115.3. Lineage (NCBI taxonomy): Eukaryota > Viridiplantae > Streptophyta > Magnoliopsida > Fagales > Fagaceae > Quercus > Quercus suber. The sequence continues at coordinate 1,534,191 of NW_027069571.1, forward strand.
GAAGATTACTAAATTTATGTATGTTGAAAAACCGAGATCAAAGCATGTCTAGATTAGGTGTTAGACATTGCTTGTGATGGTTCAAGTCAAGATTCAAGAATATTTAAGTTGCAAAAAGAAGAGTTCAGATTTTGTGATGTTTGACCGATTGAAAATTGTAGACAGCAGATTTTAAATCAGGCCCAAACGTGAAAAACTCTTAGGTATGAAAGGAAAACCCTAACTACATTTTAGAACTTCTTGGCAGCCTTGTGAATTACTCTTTTAGCTCTGACAACATGTATATTTTGTATTGTATACTTGAAGAAAGAAATGAAGAAGGTAATGTAGAAGAAAATTGTGCAGATAAGAAGATTACTAAATTTATGTATGTTGAAAAACCGAGATCAAAGCATGTCTAGATTAGGTGTTAGACATTGCTTGTGATGGTTCAAGTCAAGATTCAAGAATATTTAAGTTGCAAAAAGAAGAGTTCAGATTTTGTGATGTTTGACCGATTGAAAATTGTAGACAGCAGATTTTAAATCAGGCCCAAACGTGAAAAACTCTTAGGTATGAAAGGAAAACCCTAACTACATTTTAGAACTTCTTGGCAGCCTTGTGAATTACTCCTGATGCTCCCTAGGTTTTTTTATTTTGAAACTGTTGGTTTCATTAGTTTTCCTAGGTAATCATATCGCTTGTCTTCTTTACTTTTCTGCACTTAGTGATATGATTGTATGTGTTTAACCTAGAACAGAATAATCAACCAATGTAACTACTTGGTTAATTAATTAGATTGAACAGTCCAATTTTAAGGTGTCTAAACAAAACAAAAAAAAAAAAAAAAATAGGCAATGGCATAGATTGTGAGTTCGTAGGATAAATTTTGAAAAGTCTTGGCCCTAGATGGAGCCTGCACTTTCCCACTCATCACCAACCATGGCAAAGGGATAAAGAATCAAGTGAAAGTGTATGCAAAACCATATTAAAAATCCTTTGCTAGGATTAGGAAATTGAACACATTGGAGTCAAACTTCTCCCTTCTCAGTAGAGTCGCCACTGTGGGCACAAGCGCTCGAAACAAGTTTTGGTTCTTCTTGTCGGAGTACGCTTTGGTCTAGGGTGGACCATGGTAGAGGGTGTAAATGGAGTTGCCACCTAAATTAGGTCTAGGAATCATAAATGTAGCGCCCTTGTGAATGGACTAATCTTTACCAGAGCACATGTTTGGAGTTTAGGTATGAGGATGGGAAGGTTTGTTAGGCACCCAACCCCACCCAACTCATTGATCAGCTATCACTCATTGTGTTCCAAATTCTAATCCCAACAGAGTCCTCTAATATGTTTAAAAAGTGAGCGAAGGTCATTTTTCAACACCGTTTCCAAAGCGATTTCAGCACTTTTTAGTTATGATTACTTCCAAACTATCAAAATAACTTCAATTACCTTTTGTAGGCATGTCAAGCTCATCATTAGGACCGAAGACTAAATTTTATTAACTGGGTACAAAATGAGGTGTCTAAAATTCTACCATTTTTTATTCTTACAAGTTTATTACTTATTATGCTTCAAAAACCAAGCCTCTATTGATCTTGACCCTTTAATTCTTTTGGCTACATGTCTGCATGATTATCAAACTAGTTTTAATATCCCATGAGAAAAATACAGGTAATGAGTTTATTTCAGAGAAGTCTTTCAAACACACATATTTATGTTCAATTAAATATAAAATTGATGCTATATTACCTATCAAGAAGATGTAGATGTTAAATATAAGGAGTTTGTGCTTCCTCTAAGTGGTTTAAACTCCTAAACCAAGAAGATGTAGATGTTACAATTTAATATTTTTGTAGTGTCCTATACATTTTAAATTATCATTTTTTGTCATTTTCTTCATGTAATCTAGTTGGGTGCATGTTAGATAAGTGGAACACAAATTCTCTATGGCAATTTTGTATTCCACTAATCATAACTTGTAATGTGGTTGATTATTCTTTTTTTTTTTTTTTAATCATTTTTAACTTTGGTTGTTTTATAATAAAAGTCAAATGAGTACATAACAAATAGTGATTAATGGAGAAAATCATGAAACAATAAAAGTAGGACAGAAAATTTGAATTACTCATATTGTTCAAAAATAGTTGATGTTCCATAAAAGAAAATTAAAAAAAAAAAAAATTTGATCTTCGCTGGTAAAATCTGAAAAAGGCTCATCAAAATCCTTAACCTCTGATATTTTAAAGTCCACTACAGATAACTAATTTCTATTGATAGCCGCATTGATGTTGAGAAACAGTTTGAACCAGAAGATGTCCAACTTGTCACTTCAATTTGTTCTTTAAAAAAGTAAAAAACACACCCAAAACTATGGCAATTTTGTATTTCACTAATCATAACTTGTAATGTGGTTGATTATTCTTTTCTTCTTTTTTTTTTTTTTTTTTTTTTTTTTTTTTTTTTTTTTTTTTTTTTTTTTTTTTTTTTT
>NW_027069572.1:0-15992 GCF_002906115.3 Quercus suber
CTTTTTTGGTCTGTTTGATAATATATTCAAGTTCTTTTTTTTTTTTTTTAATTAGATTTTGCATAATTTAAGTTTCTTAAAAAAAAAAAAAATTTAGAGCCACCGTTGTCCACTAACAATGTTGAAAAGAAATAATCAACAAAATTTTGGAAAAATATATATATATATATACACACACACATGGGTGAAACTCTTAACTGGAAAGGTTAAAATTTTTCAACTTCAAAGATTGACCTTTGTAGGCTAACTATCTCCCTACCAAATGATATGATCAAAATAGAATACTTTCATACTTTTGCATGTAGTGGTATTGGTAAACCATTAGAAGTATAAAAGCATGAATCATTATATCAACAAGTAGATACATAAATTTTTCAAAAAAAAAAAAACGTTTAGATACGTACCCTTCCTTATAATGCCATCCAGACAAACTAGCTGCTTTACTTAGGGCTTCCCTCCATCTCAGCATCTTCCCCATGTTATCCTTGAACTCCTTTTCATGGTTAGCTAGCGCTATCCCAAAGTTTCCCGATTGATTACGTACTTCACTTGGTTCTACGTTATAAAAAATCGGTCGAACATTTTCCGAACACTCAACAATCTTAACAAGTTCGTTCAAACACCATTTGGACTCTGCATAGTTTTTAGAAAACACAATAACTAAAATCATTGACTCTTCAATTGTTTTGAGAAGTTCCGCAGAAATTTCTTCTCCCCTCGGAAGCTTATCGTCCATAAAGGTGTTAATGCCTTGTTGTTCCAAAGCCTTGTATAAATAGGTAGTAAAACCTGTACGGGTATCTTCACCTCTAAAGCTCAAAAAGACATCATACTTCCATCGGCGAGTGGAAGAAGAGGAGGAGGCTCCTTCTTCGTTGGTGAGGATAACCATTGGGATCTATAAGCAGAAGATTGAGAAGATCAGAGATTTGATAAAGTGGGGGAATTAAAAGAAATGGGAGAAAGTGAACGCATGGAAAAAAATGAACTATAAATTTTTGACAGTAGGATCACGGTTTTGACGATTGAGTCTTGCACCAGAAGAGCCCCGGTTCTGTGAGGCTCAGACTTGATTGAAATGCTCTGAATCAGTGTTTGATTGCGAAATTGATAAAAGGAGTGAATTGAATCAGACAGAGAGATCAAATCGAAATGGAAATTTGGAGTTAAATAGAAGAAAATTTTAGAGTGAGAGTGGGTGCGGGTGTATGTAAAGGAATTGTGAGTCGGGATTTGGCATTTGTTTGACAACGGCAATGTAAAGAGTAAAGTATCAGGGGTCTTCGGTTTTCCATCCAAGAAAGAACATTTGGGAAAGGGTGTGAACGCTTGGAAAAAAGAGCCTTTCACGTGTGAAGCCAGTCCCACGCTTTTTTAATTTCCAGGAACTAAATAGTGGAAATAAATGACAGAACATAATTTTCTTACTTTTACCTGACAACGCGCAAAATATATACGATTTTTTTTTTTTTTTTTGAGAAAAAGGCTAATATACGAATTTATTCTATGATCCACGCTTTTTCAGTTTTCAGGAAAGTAAAGGGTGGTCGAATAGTTGTAAAAAGTAATTTTTAATCTTTAAGAAAAGTAAAATAAATTAAAAAAATAAAAGTTGACAACTAGGAGAGGGGAAGTGAACGCTTTGAAAAAGATAAAAGCCTTTCATGTTTGCAGCTGTCCCACGCTTTTTGAATTTTGAGAAAACTAACGCTGAGTTAGAACAGTAAAACTAAAAAATTTAACTATTTAACTTTACCAAAAATTATTTTATTTATATTATTTACATATATGTTGGAGTAATGGATCTATTTTAACTTTCAACACAATAAAATAATATAAATATCAAATAATATATTTACTACAATAAAATAATATATCCATTCCAATAAACAACAATCACAACCACCCATAACTGATACCGTCGCCACTACCACCAGTGCCACCTACTCTCCCACCGCCACCACTGCCACTATCGCCGCCGCCACCACCGACTCTTCCACTGGCAATGCCACCACTGTCGTCACCAACGCTTCTGCCACCACCGCCGATAAAGAAAACAACAAATTCATTTTTAAGCATCTCAAAACCAAACTAACAATTTCTCATTAAAATAACCACAAAAAATCCTTTTTGTGTGCTTTATTTTTGGTTTTGTGCAACAAAACTAATATATTTCTCCACAAATCTGAAACACCATGACCAATGTACCCTAAAGCATATACTCTCACAGGAAAATAAAATCCCCACTTACCAAAGTGTCATCATCATTGCATCAATCACCAAGCCAATAATCCAAAACAACAATAAAATAAAATCCAGCTAGCAACTCCAAGCCAATAATCGCATCAATCACCAAGCCAATAATCGCATCAATCACCAAAGTGTCATCATCACCATATTCATCCATTTCTAGCAACTCAAAACAGCTAATACACAACAAAATGAAATCTCATAACATAAAATCACCAAGCCAATAATCTAGAACAACAACAAAATATCATATATCAAAAATCCCACATCCTTTGATGTTATACTTAAATAAAAAATCCCACATTCTTTGATGTTATACCCAAATCAAAAATCCTAAGCATCCATATGAAGAAGACAACTGACCTGAAGTGGATTAACAGAAGAGAAGTGGGTTTGAGGCGGATCGACGACGTGGGTCTAAGGCGGATGGCAGCGTGGGTCTGAAGCTGATTGGTGGCTTGGGACAGCTAGTTGGTTGGTGACGTCGTGCTTCGGTGGCGACGACATTGACTATGAGTAGGGTTGGCAATGGTAAACAGAGAGGTGAGAGTTTGAGAGAGTGAGCTTGAGAGATGAGAGCTTAATCTTGAGTTTCAAATGAGAGCTTGAGAGTTACAGAGAGAGCACGGTGAGAATAAAAGAAAGTAAAAAAATAAACCAAGTAATATTATTTTAATCAAGCTGGAATAAAATATATATATATATATATATATTTTAGCTCTCAGCTACGATGCACATCTATAGATAGATGTGCATTGTAGCAATGAAGCCAAAAATTATAAGTATAGCTTCAGTGCTGTGTGGTTGTTTTTGGCGTTTTGGTAGAGCTAAAATAGCTATATAGCTATTTAGCTCCACTGTTGCAAATGCTCTTAGGTTGCAACTTGCAAGTAGGGAAAGAGAAAAGAAAGAAAAAGGAGAATGGGAAAAGAAAGGATAGAAAATATTTCTCTCATACATGTTTGGTACCAAGGAGGGAATGAGAAAAGAAAAGAATGGAATCTACTAAACTTTTTTTTTTGTTTAGGTTGCAAATAAAAGAGAGATAAAAAGAAAAATGTTTACCTTTTTTAGAAATGCTAATGGATGCCCTTAACGTAATGATTAACATTCCATTTAAAGAAAGTTTTTATGGGAAAAAAAAAAATGTTTCGACAAATTTTTACATTTTCTATTAAAATAGTTTCAAAATTTTCCTAAAATAAATTATTAACCATTGTCCTAAAGGCACCTGATAGCATACCCTTTTTGCATTTATACTGTAATGAAATAGCGAAATTAGCACATAAGTAATTTTTGGAGCTTAGAAAAGTCAACATTTGTGGCTACAGGAGATTTCTCCCCATTTCTGCCCAAATTAGGCATACACAAAATGTAGGCCGAGAGAGATTTGTTTTCCTTCACCCTCAAGAAATTATTAGCCATAACGAAGGACCACGTGGATGTGCTGATGTGGTCCTCCAAACCAATGGTGATCTGCCATTTGGACAATTAGCAAATGTCTACTTTAACCATGCAATAAATACAAACTTAACTCTAGTTTGGATTAATCTAACTGGCTTACCTCTTAAAACCAAAACCAAAGTTAAGCCACCAGCCACTTTCACCCAAACTACCAAAGCAAAACAAACCCGCACGTTTTCATTATAATAGAATGGTTTCATTCCCTCTCTTGCATTCCCATCCGAAAACTAAGTGCCACATGTTGCTTTTATTTAGCATTTGTCTCTCAAAAACCTCCAACATCCGAAATTGTAAAAGTAAAGAATTGTAAAAAAATTTTCCAATATTGCTACAGTGCCATCCTACTTTTATGATGGCTAGACTATTGTATTTGTTTTTTAATCTTTTTTATTATTTCTCTCTCCTCTGTCAGACTTCTCAACTCTCTCTTTTTCCTCATTTTGTCTCCCTCTCTCTCTCTGAATTACTCTCAACTCTCACTTTGTGCCATTGGTTGGGCCTCCACACCGGTGTATGGGTAGCGGGTTAATGGATCAGTGGATGGGCCGGTTTGGAGTTTTGGGTTTTTTTTTTTTTTTTTTGCTGTGACAGGTGCTTAAAAGAAGAGGTGGGTATGGCTGAAGTGGGTCGTGGCTCTCTCAAGTCTATTATCTGTTGATCTCCATAAAGTAATAAGCACAGTAGATTGAATTGCACCTGAAATCCCTTATATGCAATTCATATATACTTATGTTAGAGAATATATCAGGTTTCTCATTTGCCAAATTATCCCACTCTTCAGGTTTCAATGTATCAGAATCAAGGTTGACCAAAAATGTCCGCCTGCCATCTGATGAGAGCCTGCTTCAACAAGAAAACAATAAATAAAAACATCACGGGATGTGCCCATGTGTATGTCTGTAAATACAATACACCATATGTAAACATGTATTGGCAGATGGTAGTCCAGTTTAACTTTAGAATGTAGAGACACCTTATCCATATTTAGTAATTGTTGGCTAATTGGGACAACCAGCATACCCTCTAGCATAAGGACCATTTACATGACATTTATCAATTCGCAAGGTGCTAGGATGATATACAGATACTTCATAGACATAATAACAGCCTTCCCGTCTTTTTGGTCCTTTAGTACTGCAAACACCATTAACCTCCTCAAGCTGGACAATTTCCAGAGGATTCCCACCTACTAGATCCCTATAAATGCAAGCACATACTGCCTGTATTGACAAATTAATAATCAAGAAAAAGTAAATGATTTTGAGAATAACAAAAATAAAACTAAAGAAGGCAGAATTCTTTTAGAAAATATGATATACTTGAGCAGTAGGAGCCCACAGGTGAAGTGACATAGATTCTTCTGAGTAAAGTGCACCAAGGGGACCATTGTATGAGAATAAGTCGTCAAGCACACCAGGTAATTGCAAACCAGTAGCATTTATGCATTTCCCATCAGCTGTAAGAAAGAGACACAAAGGATATGATCCAATAGACAACAGTAAAATACAAGTGACCACAATAGAAGCCTTATTTTGATTCACAGCAAAAGAGAGTTTGTGCCAATGAGCCAGGGCCCAAATAGCACTTCCTCCTCTTGCAAGCACAAGATGGAGTATGAAATCATGGGTTCAAGACCCACTGGGTGTATGTGATACTTATCAAAAAAGAAGATCAAAAGAGATTTACATACACACACACATATATATACACATCACCAACTTCATTTAATGTTCATGCAACCACATAGCTGTTAATGAACCATGCAATAAATCAGATATCGTTTACATAATCATGTGATAAGTTATAGATATAACTTACTAAATCAAGCTGTAAGATTCCATAAAAAAAAAAAAAAAATCAAGCTGTGTGATATTTCTTATTATATTACATGAGAGGCCTGTAAATTTGTTAACAGATTGATCCACAAAATGAGAACTAATATATAAATATAAACCTCAACAGGCATACTAAGGATTCTATTATATCACTTGCTAGAGTGATATCTAGAACATTTATGATTTATTCCTACTATTCTCCACTGGTACATATTCATGTTAAGAAGTAAAGTAAAACAAAATGCTTACAATTGAAAGTAGCAACTGCTAACTGGCATTTGAGGAGAGTTTTGGCATCCAAAGTAGAAGGCACTTTGAAAGCTCTGTAGTCTTGAATATGAGGAAATTTTCTAATCACNCTATACATGTAAGCAAACAACTACAACATCAGCGTAACTACAGAGCTAGGTCTAAATACTATAATTTGTTCTACAAATGACTATGTTACATTTTCTGGAAGCCCACAACTGTCTTCTTCAAGCTTAATTTGCATGTCCTTGCCTGTAGCACAGAAATCAGTCAAATCTGAATTGCAGTAATTTGCTCTCAGAAAAATAAAAAATAAAATATTTCACAAAATCAAACAACCATATTAAGGAGGTAATCATTAGTTTAAAGTTTATACCTTCAACTCCATCATCCACAATTGATAAAGCAGCAGTTTTACTAGCGAATAAGAAGCAGGAACCATCTCCAACATCCACATTCCAGGCAATAGTCGATTTACTAACCCAGTATGCTCTTGAAAACAACAAACTATCCTGCAGCTGAGATCAACATTATTTACCACGATATCAACACTAGAAAAAGCTAGTCTATACAAAATTATACCCAACATTCCATATCAAGGAGACAAAACCATATATGTGTGTGGTTTTGGAGGGGGTTAGGTTTAAGTTACACCTAATATAACTTGGTTAATATAACCCCACCAATATTGTTGCATTAGCTAAGTATTTCGCTAAAACCACATTGAGTTATATAGTTTCCACAATCTATTATGCTAATCAAATATCAAGATGATCAAGGATTAGAGCCATCTCATCTATCAATTTCCAAATGCATGAATTGAGGATTTGATTGTAAATAACTTTTTATTGATATAAAATTTTACATAAATGATAAGCATGGAGTGAATACATCATCCAAAGGTTACTTATCAAAAAACATAATCCAAAGGTACAATTAACAAAATATAAATCTCATGTAAAATTATAAATGGTGTAACTTTAACCAATATATATCCAATGCTAACCCAATTATTAAAAGGAAAATCAAAGGGAGGGACCCACAACAATGACAAAACAACCCGAATAATCCCCCCTTTGCAAGCAGAGTGTCTATATAGATCCTATTCATGGATTAACGAAAATGTGCAAAAGCTTTATTTGCCCTTATAAATGGGAAAGAAAAACAAGAGATACTTTTCTCAAAATACAGACAAATGGAAGTTTAACTCCCAAAGAAGCACTTCATGAAGCCTGGAAGCTTTTTCTTGAACAGGGTTCTATGGTTGGTTCGCGACCAGTGGATGCTGAAGGTTCACTCATTGAGTCATCCATGTAAATTGTTACGTTTTTCATTCATAACCAACCATCACCAATTTGCCAATAAGCACTAGTTCCAATGACACTTGCTTCTCCCATAAGAATGGGTGAAAGGTGAGGTCAAAAATTCAAAACCCACTGAATGTGTGGGTAACTCACCAAATTATAAAATAATAACCCATCACCAATCTACAACTTCAAATGTGAGCTCAACTCATATTTGTCAACTATCAATAGATGAGAATTGAGAAGTAACTAATTGACATAATATATATTGCTAAGCATGTAACAACCAGAGATGGACCCTAATTATATATATATATATATATATGTGTGTGTGTGTGTAATATTTTTGTGTGGCCTCTCCAAAACTGAAATCTAGCCCCAATATGATTAACATGAGCCCAAAAAATCCAAAAAAAAAAAAAAATGGTCACCAAGTGTGGATGGTGGCTCCTCCAAAAACAAATAGCAAAAATTCTCTTCTCCTAACAAATTTCTAAAATTTCATAAGAAGAAAAAAAACATATATACTTATATGCTTTTTGCCAATTACAAGAATTAGATCATTGGTTTAGTGGCATGCAGTGAAGTTAATTATTCTTAACTCAGTTCTAAATCCAAAAAGCATATGAAGGTTTTAAGACGACAGAACTTAGGTACAGCTTTTTAGATATTATACACTGCACATAAATTCATCCACGTGATTGCATTGACCAATAAACAACATTGTTGAATTTAAATCGGAGGATAATACTATTTGCGATTCATTAGTCAATTCAGCTACGTAATTGGATCTAATAAGAGTGGTTCTAGAACCACAAACTATACCACACTTTTTTGCTACAACTCTGACAGACAGACTGTAAGTGGTGACCACTCAGCCTCGACGCACCATTTTTTTCACCACTCACGCTCTGCACGTCACATTACAGTTATGACAAAGAAGTTATAAAATAGTCCATGGTACTGGATCTTTTCATCTAATAAGAACCAAATTTACTGTACCTAGAGAACTGTAGCTAGGTTTTTTCCAATTTTAGAATTGATGATATTTGTAGCAGCTAAGTGATTCGATGGTTTTTTCATCACAATACGAAGGAATTGTTTGGTCATTTTGGCTAAAAAGTGATTTTAAATTGATGGCAAAGACATGAACAAACCTGGGAAGTAGGAGTGGAGTTCTCAACAGACATGGAAGAGGAACAGCGAAGAGAGAGGTGAGCACTGTTTGGTCTTAGAAGGAGACGGCGTCGTATTGGAGAAGATGGACACGTGGACGTTGTAGAAGTGCGATGAGGAAGAAGGAAGTGACGGTTGGACTTGGAACTGGAAGTTGTTGGTAAGGAAAGGGAGGAAAGGTCGAGTTTGTGATGAGAGAAGAGGGAACGAAAGAGACATTACTGTTATTACTGTTACTGTTAATTAGGATTTTGGAATTCCCTGGGATTTTTAGATTCTTGCAATTGCAAAGAGAGAAGAGTATTTTCTGTTCACTTTTCCAGCTCCACGCTTTTTTTTTTTCTCTCGCACTCTCGATCTTTCAATTTTCTCTCTCTTTTTCCTGTTTCTTTTGTTTGCTAAAGATTTTTTTCGTTTTGTCTCTTCTAGTCGCTTTTGCGTGTTTGTAGTACGACCCGTGGCTTTTTTTTTTTTTTTTTTTTTCCTTAAAATCGTTATTGTCGTTTGTCTGGATTCCCAACTCCTCACTATAGAACGACTATGTCGTTTTCTAAGGTTTATGGCCCTGTTTGGTGCGAGCTGGGTTTGTATTCATTTTCTATTCTCATTTTCTGTCTCAGGTTCAAGGTTCACATTCATCGATATACAACGACCCATAGTTTTAATTTTCTTAGATGTTCTTGGTTTTGGGTGTTGGGCGCTAGAATAACGCTTAAATTATTAAATTCATTGTTCCTAATAGCTTTAGGTTTTAGAAGTAGTAGTAACTAGTCGTAGACTCACGTAATGCATGAGAATAAATAATTATTTTGTATTATAATATAATGTATAATTTTTTCTTTAAAATTTTTTGAAGATATTTGTCCTCCCTAAAAATTAAGTCATTTTTATTTGGTCCAATTAGATCTACTTTGATCATATTCAATACAATTCAGTCTACTTAGTCAATTTCAATCCCTTGGGGGCTATAGCCACGTTTACAACAACAACAACAACAAAAAACCTACCATAGCTAACCTAAGTGTTTGTAGCCGCGTTTTTTTGGATAGGCCTATAGGTTCATTGGAATTAATTTAAAATTAAAGAGAGAGAGAGACTACCTATAGCCACGTTTCTTAAACGCGACTACAGGTGAGTCAGGAAAGTTTACCAACAAAATTATTAGAGCCTGATTGGTTGGAGAATTTTTGTTTTTGTTTTTGTCATGGACGTCTTGTGACAATGGCTGAAAATGCGAGAACAACCCAAATCTCCCATTGGGTTTTTTAGAGGTGTTTATTGTGGAGAATCAAGTCAAAAATTCCAAATATATAATGAACAAAAGGTTAATGGTGCTTTGACAAGAGATAATTAAAATGCTAATAACAAAAGTGTAGAAAAAGTATAAAAACATTACAGGTCTGAAACTTCGACTCACAGTCACCGAAAAGAGGAAATTGAGAGAGGTTGTGAGAAAGAGAGGAAAGGTCCCCTTGTACCCACATTTCCACCTCTAAGGCTCAGAATTGTGAAAATGTTTCATGATTTAATGGGTTTTTGCTCTCAAGTTTCAGCTCTATAGGGAAAACATGGTTCAACAAGTTTGAAACTTCGACCCATAGTCACCGAGAAGAGGAAATTGAGAGAGGTTGTGAGGAAGAGAAAGAATGTTCTCCCATGTACCCATATTTCTACTACCAAACTTCGGAATTGTCAAATTGTTAACTGCCTGAATGGGCTTTTGCTCTGAAGTTTCAAGTATATAGGTAGAACGTGATTAGTTTTGTTTTGAACTAATGAGAGAGCTTTATATAGAGTTTAGGGTGTTGCTAATAACTGGTTTTTGAGTAGTGGAAGAGGCTTTTATCCCTTATGATACTAATTTGGTGTTTTGGCTTGGGTTGCTTTTGTTTAAGGAAGAGTTTAGCATATTTTTAGCATGATTTTAGAAATAAAGTGGTTGACTCCATTAGCTATTGTTTCCTTGTCATTGTAGGGTTTTGATAGCTGCATTTGGTGGTTACAATAGGCTAGCTAATTAGTTCAGGGTCAGCTGTGTTTTGGTGTGAAAAATGAAGCTAAGCTGAAAATTAGGGACAGAGTCACCCAGAGCATAGAAGCTCTTTTAAGGTGGAAATTTTTGGTACAAGACTTCTTTTATGAGCCTGAGGTGCTACCAGTGTCCCTTGCCCACTTGGTAGCACGCATGAGTTGGGCTTATGCAAAAAATCTAAAAGGAACCATCCCATACTCTCCAAACCACATTTTCTCAATTTTCTCAATAAGTCACATGGGCTTGGGCCATGTTTAAAATAAAACATAATACATGAATTGAGCTTGTTAAAAAAAATGTGTCGCAAAAATGGGTATCAACAGTTTTCAAAAGAGTATAAAAACAATTTTCAAAAAACTGAACTTGAAACTAATTTTCAGATAATAATTTTTATATTTTACATGTTTGGCTCCCACTTTTAGGGGCATAGTCACCCAGAGTATAGAAGCTCTTTTGAGGTGGAAATTTTGGATACAAAACTTCCTTTATGAGCCTGAGGTGCTACCAGTGTCCCTTGCCCACTTGGTAGCACGCATGAGTTGGACTCATGCAAAAAATCTGAAAGGAACCATCCCATACTCTCCAAACCACATTTTCTCAATTTTCCCAATAAGTCACATGGGCTTGGGCCATGTTTAAAATAAAACATAATACATGAATTGAGCTTGTTAAAAAAAAATGTGTTGCAAAAATGGGTATCAACAATTTTCAAAAGAGTATAAAAACAATTTTCAAAAAATTGAACTTGAAACTAATTTTCAGATAATAATTTTTATATTTTACGTGTTTGGCTCCCACTTTTAAAAACAATTTTTAAAATACTAAAAGCAAAAATAATTGTTTGGGAGATCATTTCTATTTTTAAGATTAATTTTTTTTTAATAAAAAGTAATGTATAGAATTTATAGATTACTTTTTTTGTGAATAATGATAAGTGAATAAAGCTCATCATATATTTTTTTAATAATAAATTTCAAATTTAAAGTGTGAAAATTCTTTTTGTGATAAAGATAAACTTCTAAATTTAAAAAATAAAAGAGTTTGAACAAGTACGTAAGGTCCACTATTTTTAATTTATTTACAATTGTCATTAAAAAAATATTTTCTACACCCTAAAAGCACTCTCTAAGCCATTTTCACACTCTAAGCCGTTTTCAAAATCCTTATTTAAATCAAGAAAATAGAATTTAGTTTTTTGAAAATTATATTTAAAAAATATTAACCAAACAATAATTTAAGTGTAAAACCCAACATTTTATGAATGACAAAACAAAATCCTATATTTAAATACTCTTGCCAAACATCCTAACCTATTAAAAAAAATACCTGAGTTCGGCTCAGACCATCTCACTCTCAACCTTGCTCTCTCTCAAGTTTCAACTTCTCTCACTCTCCGCTGAGCGCCGATCCACGCCGCCGAGATAGCCCACACTGAAGATAGCGCCGTCGTCCCTTGATCTTCCCGCCGCCGAGCAGCTCCCTTCAAGGTCTCTCTGACTCTCCACGCCGCCGTCCCTTGCTCTTCCCCATTTCCACTCCACCACCCATTTCCAGAGTTAAAGCTGTGATTAGGGTTCAGCAAATTTGCAGAAGTTTGCTTCGATTAGAGAGCAGCAGATTGGTGGCATTGTACAGGTACCTCTCATGTTTTTGGTAGTGGGTATTTATTCCTCGAGTCGCAATTTTTCTCTATTTTCCAGCACACCCATTTCGATTCCTTGCTTATTTTCTATGTTACAACAAGTTTCCTGTATTCTACCCTGTTTGGTAGCTGAGAAAATCGAGGATAAATGGGGTGGAAGGGATGTTGTAACTGTGCAAACGCTGCTGTTTTGTTTTGATAATTGGAAAACATAGACAACTAGTGGTATAAAAGACTTATTGGGTGGCAAGAATGCGTTTGTTTGTTTTTTTTCTTTTTTCTTTTTGGGGTCCTGTGTTCTCAGACTAAGCAAAGATATTTGAGGAATATTTAAACTGACGGTAGACAACTAGTTGTATAAAACACTAATGAGGTTGCAAGGTTGCTTTGAATTTAGTTTCCTTCATTCATAGACCAAACTAGGCTATTTGTTAGCTATTTAAGTTATTATCTTGGGGTTTATGTTACTGAGTTTGGTGTGGAATGCTAGGCTTGATTGATTACAATTTTGTAGTGATAAGGATGAAACTGGAACTGGATTAAGTAGAGATTGATAGTGAAAAATTGAGATACACCCATCTTCTCCAGATTTGGGAAAAATAAAATGAATAATAGAACATCTAAAACATAGGAGTATATGTTTTTCCTTTGACTTGCTTGTTTGCACATTGTATGCTGTTGATGATTTTATTTCGTTCTTGTTGACTTGTTATTAAATGAAGATATTCACATGTATACATTCTACAATTAATTTGATCCCTGCTTTCTTTGGAAAGTTTGAGTTTGGCCGAGAGCCTTTCAGTGCAACAGGTTAACACTTCCTAGTGTTTCTAATGGAAACATCCAGACTCCAAATCCCCCTCCCCCGATTATCGAATTATATTTGGGAAGTTTGAGTTTGGCATTGACTATTTGAACCTCCAACCTTGTTTTGAAGTGGGTTTCTTAAATGCATGCAAACTTGTATGAACTATTTGCAAGCATTCAATGCAGATAGATCTCTCTATCCCTGATAATGAACAATGGGTGGCTAAGGAAGCAGTGTTAGTTGACAGACTTGCTTAAAATAATTCATAAATGTTAATTACTTTTATCTTACTCAATTATCCTTTTTGTGGATCATTTTGGGGTCAGAACGAGACATAGAAACTCATAAAGGAGTTGAACTAGGTTGAAAATATAGATTTGTTGTTTGCCTCCCACTACAAAGAAGGAACACTTGATTTTCCAATGCTTTTTTGCACCGTTTATTTAGTCGCTAATCAATGGTTTCCACTGGTGAAATATCAATGTGAAGAATAATTAACTAAATTGACATTGATTTCCAATGAGTTCTAGCTCAAGAAGCACTTTCTTTTCCCATAAGAATGGATGGAGGGTGAGGGTGCATGGGTAACTTACTTTTTAAAAAAGAAAACAAAATAATTAACTAATTGTACAAAATCCAAAGGTGAGGTTGAAGATTCAAAGTCCCACCCACTTCTGTAACTTGCCATTAAACAAAGGCAAACAAATTTGAAACATTTTACATGGTTATTATAGGACTGCATGCTTTTTTATATGATTGGGCTGTATAAAAATTTCATTTATTTATGTTTATGAATTTAGTATCTTACATTATGTTCAATATACATGCTAAATGCTTCAGTATTAATTGAAGTTGCTTTCGTATTGAGTTTGGGTTCATATGTAATTCTCTTTTTTATTATCTTGATGTGGATTAGCACAATGCTTGATACTCATCTTTTTGTCACCTGTTAATAGTCACCATTTAGACAGCTCTATCATTTGTGAACCTTGGCCAATAATAGTTTAACATTACTATTAAGAGAGTGTATTACTTGTTATATCTTAGCCACGCTTTTGGCTTTTATCGATGACTCTGCAGATATGTCATTATCCAAGCTTGTTTGCTACTGAGACAGCAGTTAGATTCTGATATTTCCTTTTGAGAGTATATTCATGGTTGTGTGCAGATCTTGCAGTTTGTCCGTGCTTTCAGAGCTCAGATCCTTGTAACTAACGCAGGAAGGTATGTGATGTTTATCATATTTATGATATCAGTTATGAACTTATGATGCTTCCTACAAATAACTGTGAATGCTAAATGTATTTGCATTGTAGACAATCATTAGGACGACTATGTTACCATTATATTTGCAAAAAATTTTGTATGGTAAAATGAATTCACATAAAACTCAATTTAGTGGCAAAAGAACTCATTAGCTCTTACTAATACATGTCTTAACATTGATGACAATTTTGCTTATAGTTCATTTCTTCTAGCTCAGAGACTAAACATAATTTTTGCAATTCCTCTGTCTAGGTCTATAGAACAATCACATCTAACCTTACTGCTTTGAGCTCTGCTATTATCTCACGCTGTACACTTTGGTAAAATCAAATACGGTAACTGTTTTAGGAGTACTATTACTCAATCCATTTATTGTTGTTCAAGTATCGTATGATTTTGAGATATATTATCACATGTAGTAGACAACTGCTTCATTTTTGGAAGTACTTATCTTGGTATTACAGATTTAATAATTATTACATCTACATTCATATGTGATTTGTTAAGATCAGACATACACAATTATGCTTAAATTTTTTTAGAACTTATCACACTAAGTTATGCTTGAATTAGTGCTATATGTTTAAAAAAAATTTAAGCATAAGTAACTCTTGAATTAGTGTTATATGTTCTATCAAATTTTAAGCATAATTGGGTATGTCTGATCTTAACATCACATATGAATCTAATTGTAATAATTATTAGCTCTGTAATACCAAGATAAGTAAATGTGTTACCTAAGAGTTTGGCTTTACATTGTACCAAATGTATTAATATTAAACCAACTGTAAGCACATGTTATAATAACTATAATATATTACTTTATAATATTTGAATCTTTCTCATTTTTAAGGATCTTATGTGTAAAATTTTGAAAATTTCTTTATAGGGAAATTTTAAATTACAGTTTTCACCATATTTTGGAGACCGTGAAACTTTCAAATAATAGAAATTAGGAAAATATTTAGACATGTACATGTATATGGGAGATGCACGGATCAACACTCGTCCATGGGAACCCGAATGAAATGGCAAGAAACCCGAAATCAATATGGTGATTTTCATGGGATGTTGCATGACTTGTACCCCACGCATGAAATGGTACCCAAACCAATGGAACAAGGTGAAAGTGTGCAACACAACTGGCCGAAGGTCTGAATGATGATGCAAAAAAGTTTTACAATATGATACTCCCCACCCCTCCCACGAAAATGTTTATAATACTAATATTCTACTAGTCTCCTCAAAAGTTCAAATTACTTTGAAAAAAAGAGTGCAGTGGGCAGTGGCAGTATGTATCACATGACATGCAAATCTTATCAAGTGACCAAAAGTGGGTGAATGATGGAGGGGGAATCCATAAAATTACATTATCAAGGTCCACTAAAGATTGTGTATCATTTTGTGTAGTTTCATTTCTTTTCTTTTCTTTTTAAATATTTAATTCAAGTCAAAATGATGATCAATGTGGGCGATCTCTATTAAAGACTTAAAGTGCCAACTCAACTGTGGACACCTTACACCTTACAGTTAATCCAAAAGTGGGTGAAGTTGTTTAAGCAGGTCAGGATTGGACCATGTTTATTGTCACTCTTTAAGCTGTTAAATAAGTTGATGATGACATTTTATTGATGGCTGCGCTAGTTAGTTATTTATTTAATACAAGTTAATGATGACTATATATATATATAGCAGTAGTAGTATTTGTAGTTGAACATTGATAATGTTAATAGATATCACCAACATCAATTTTCACCCTATAACTAAAGTGCTGATCTTGTTGAACATGTTGTAGTCGAAATCAATAGAGGCGGCAGTAAAGCGTGTTGTTGTTTATGAAAAAGTCTACAGTACCAAAGATGGGACTCATGTTACTGTCTGAGTGAGAGAGAACATTGTAAGTATTATTTGTATCCATTATCTTACGTGGAATTGTTTGTATTGTTTATAGAAAGTAATATGTTAT
>NW_027069572.1:16253-28615 GCF_002906115.3 Quercus suber
AAATTTTTGCCGCATATACACTGTTCGATAAAGACAATTTTGCCCATGTTTGAGCTGCATTATTTGCTTCTCTAGAAACCCAGTTAACAGAGCAGTGAGTTTTTGATGAAGGGTACAAGAAATATTGGTGCAAATGCCCCTAATTCTCCTGGGAACTTGTTTTGAACAAACCAAGGAATCAACACTACTTTTAAAATCACTTTCTACATATATGGCTAAAGCTTCCAGATTTTTTTGCTAGAGGTACAGCCCACTTAATAGCTTTAGCCTTTGCCTAAAGGAGGATGGTGTTTACTCTTTTTGAGCAAGCAATTACCAGCTCCCCGCTTTAGTCTCTAGCAACCGCTGCAATGGAAGAGCATCCATCTTTGAACGTAACATCAACATTAATTTTGATCGAATCCCTTGGAGGGTTAGACCACCTTTGCAAGCACTTCGACAATTAGGGGCCACTTTGACTATCGATGAACGACTTGAACTCTGCTATGGACCTAGCAATTTTCTGTCAAAGCTTGTTAGGGTTGGGGACTATACCTTCAAAAACAGCTAGATTTCTGGCTTTCCAAATGGTATCACAAACAATAGTTCCAACTAAGAGTAAATCATCCCTCTTGTCACCATTAATATATTAGCTTCAATGGGGGGTTAAGGAATGCCCCAATGAGTTGGGAGAGGGAATTTATTCCCAAATTCTCTAACTTCAAGCCCCACTGACAATTAAACCAGACAGATCGAGCCCACAGGCAATAGACAAAAAGATGGAGGCAAGTTTCTTCATTAGCATTGCAGAGCGGACAAATGATTTCGCCATTATTAGTGAATCTTGCTAGAGTTGTTTTGGTAGGAAGATAGTCCACTGCTACACATTTTAAGCCTATCATGGATTTTTGACTTCCAAATGAGACCTCGTGTTGCATCTTGATTAGAGGGAGGACTAGTATTTCTGCACATCCAATATGCTGACTTGACTAAAAACTCACCATTGTTGGTGGAGGACCACATCTAGCAATCATTTTGATCATGTAGACGTAGTGGAATTTTCTGGATAAGCTTCATCGTAGCCTCATCAAAGAGATTCATAATTTTAGCAAGGTCCCAGGCTCCCTAATTAATTAACTGAGAAACCATAAGAGCATTATCAGGATTAGTCCATTCTTTAGGCCTTAGAATAAAGTTGGGGAGATCAATGATCCATGGATCTTCCTATATTCTGATAGAATTTCCATTTCCCACCAAAATGCGTGCACTATGGCTGATAAGATGTTTGATACTTTCAATGCTTCTCCATATCATTGATGGACTGCCCACTGTCTGATGATTTATCCAATTCCTCCTCACTTTGTATTTACCCCTCAAAACATTGACACATGGATAATCCTTCCCTGAAAGAATCTACCATCCAATTTTGGATAAGAGAGCTTGGTTGAACTCTCATGATCTTCTAAACCTAGCCACCTTCCTTTTGGGGCCAAGATATAAATGACCATGCCATAGGTGTCTAATAATACCTAGAGTTAGATTTTGGATTCCACCAAAACTGTTTGATGACAACATCCAACTGATCACAAAGATTTCTAGGGAATTGAATGGTTGACATTGTATAAGCTGGAATTGGTTAAGCAACCAATTTAATTAGGGAAGCAAATGTCTTACTTGTAATGGTTGACATTATATAATATGATTTTTTTTTTTCAAAATATGAATTATGATAATTATTAATGAGATGAGTTCAAGTTACACCTGGTGTAATTCTATAAGAGTTACACATTTTTTAAGCCGTAGATTTATAAAAGATCCAACGGATAAAAAAAAAACACCATTATCTATTACAACAATAAATACTTACCTAATTAATAGTCGTCTCATTATATCTTTTCTCATTAAATATTTCTTATGTCTCTTTCTCTCTCTCCTTATTAAGCCTTTCTTTCCATTTTCTTTGCAATTTCTCCTGCGTTTTTACTTTCTTAGTTTTTTTCTCCCTGAATATCACTTTCCTTATACTTGTTTTACAAAATGTTCAAACAAAAAGCTGCCATGAGAGTTTTGCCAACATTGCTTAAAAGCACACACACAACAAGGAGAAGGAGTCATCAAATTTGTACGAGGAAATGTTGGTCGAAAACAAGGCTGAGGTGGTAGACGCATTAAAAGCCTTGAACAAGTACAATCTGTTCTTGGTGGGAAGAATGGCCTAACAGTACCCTTGGTGAACAAAACCGATTGTCCAGAGTTGGGACTAGTGGGAAGCTTTTTAGCATCGTTAGAATTTTCCACCACGGCATCAGTTTTGGTGGTTCAACAGTATAATCCCTCTGCAAATCTTCATCCACTCGTGGAGGAACAAGCTTATTATGGTGAAACCTCTAGCATGCCTGATTCACCTCATGGGGCACCACCAGTGTAAACAGAGAGCTACTTGAATATACATATTCTTCCAAGAACACCCACTAGACCCGGGTGGTGTTTTACTTTTATTGATTTGATGTTACTTAAGGAAATGAGAGCACCCTCTATGCAGCTGTATGAAAACCATTCATGCCATGTGGGTGAGAGAATTGGCTAAGTTCGCAAGTCACTACTGCCATAGGTGTAAAAGGGTTTTAACGAGATCTACTATAATAAATGAAGCTGAGTAAGTCATGTACAGTAATCAGTGATCTTGTATCAAAAAAAAAAATCAGTGATCTCGAGGATTTTAAAAATTTTACTATATTAATCTTACAAACTTCTTTTTTTACCAAAAATTTATGTTCTAACTCAAATTCGAGTGAATTGGATGTAATCTGCACTACCTCAATGAAGAGGACTTTTGGAAAAGAAAGATTGAACAACACAACAACTATAATAAAACCAATGCAAATAGAATAAACAGCTTAGAAGTCGAAGAAACTTGCATTAACAAAATCTCCTTCCTCCGCTTACTCAAGAAACTTTGCAAAGATTGTTCCCTCATCATCAACAAATGAATTTGTAGGGAGTTGAACCTGGGGGCTGGGACCACTTATCTTCTACTATAGATTTTAACCAACTCTTCCACATTAGAAAGTTAGCAATTAAGACATTTAAGAAAGAACATATTATGATCAAAGCACCAATATTGCTCCTACAAATAATTGTATTATGTAATGAGTCTAATCACTCTACTAATAATATGATGTAACAGATGTTAACAAAGTTCTTTGAAAAATAAAAAATAAAAAAGCCTAATATTTGTCCAATTGAGATGCCTAATGCACATTAAAGAAATCTTAATATAGAGTTTTAAAGAGCAACCAATTGACAACAGAGTTAGCTTTTCCATGTAGAGAAATACTCTTTTGACCGAGCCCAACAAGGTTTTTTTTCGTTTGAAATGATTCTTATTATTCAATGATCACTTGAGTGGTGCCTAAAATCGTGAGAGAATTACTATTAAATTTATTCCATTAATATTTCCCCAGTTAAGAGAAATAAATTTACACTACAAAATGTCAATGCCTCAGGCGAGTATTAGGATTACTCCAGTGACATCAAACAAACAAAATGTCAATGCCTCAGGCGAGTATTAGGATTACTCCAGTGACATCAAACAAATATGGCCATATAAACATTAAATTTCATACAAAAACAATACAACTATTACAAAACTCAAAGGTGAGAGATTCTATGAGGAACTCTTGCATTGTTAGCACTAGTTATGAGAATTAAAATGATAGAGAGAGAACCCAAAGATGGAGAAGCAAAAGCTGTTAATAGCTTGGTTGTGGGACAAAATTTTGTATTTACAGATGCAGTAGTCTCAATGGATTTTGCCTCTACTGATCTTAAGGAAAAATGGGTTTTAGTTGCCTCTAAAGTTCTGCTAATAAATTCTGATCTTGACATATAGTCCTTCGGCAACACTATAAAACCCTTCATCAGCACATTTGGTCTACTACTATACCAATCCCTTGAAATGAATCCAGCCAGTCCCTCTATGAAAATAACCAGTTATCCAAAAAGTGCAACAGAATAGAGAACGTACTTTCGTATCATGGAAATACGCATAAAAGAAAATGCAATTCAAATAGTACACCCCAATAAGATCATCAGAAAAGCAATCAAATAGTAGATTCCAATTAGATCTCCTCATTTAGTTGTCTGATGCCATTTGCAACTCCTGCCATGAATATTTTTGCTTGAACATTTTGTAAAACAGATATAAGGAAAGTGATATTCAGGTTGAAAAAAACTAATAAAGTAGAAACGTAGGAGAAATTGCAAAGAAAAAAAGAAAGAAAGACTTAATAAGGAGAGAGAAAAAGAGATATAAGAAATATTTAATGATGGGAGAGATAATGAGGAGACTATTAATTAGGTAAGTATTTAATGTTATAATAGATAATGGTGTTTTGTTTTTATCTGTTGGATCTCTCATAAATCTACGACTTAAAAAATGTGTAATTCTTGTGGAGTTACACCAGGTGTAACTTAAACCTATCTCATTATTAATAGGCATTTTATTTATTTATTTTTTTAGAGAATCAATAGGCATTTTATTTTAATTTTGTTTGTGTGTAAAATTATATATTCTACCATTAAGCATTTATTACAATTTTATTTGCATATGGAACTATATACTCTACCGTTCAAAGAAAATATGATGCAATAAAATTCTAGTGGAGCTTTAAATATAAAACAACTTTTGAAGTGGTCAAAGTTGTCACTTACCAAATCTAAGCCCAAGCACTCTTTCTTTCGCTGAGGAGAGCTTATTTGTATTGGCTTACCTCTTCAAAAGTTGTACATAAATTAACAAGTTGACAAAGCTGGCAAAAAATTCTGCTAAATGATTTTTTAATGAGTTCAACTCTTTGAGAATCAATTCTTGTTTGAATCAATTAAAATATGTTGAGTAAGTTAACACTTGTTGATACCTATTTTTGCAACTTTTTTTTTTTACAAGCCCGACTTCCTTGTAGGCTCAATTCATGTATTATATTATCTTTTATTCTTTTAAGCATGGCCCAAGCCCATGTAACTATTGGGAAAAATTGAGAAAGTGTGGTTTGGAGGGTATGGGTCAGTTCTTTTTAGACCTGTTGCATGAGCCTAGCACATACGTGCTACCAAGTAGGCAAGGGACACTGGTAGTAACTTAGGCTCATGGAGGAGGTCTTGTACCTGAAATTTTCACCCCAAACAGCTTTTATACTCTAGGTGACTGTGGCCTAACTTTTTTGCTATACCATTTTTTGCCTAAAACACATAGCTGACTCTAAATAGCCGGCCTTGTCTGCTACAACAACCAAATACAATCTCCAACGACTTGCCATGTCTAGGAAACATTAGGCCATGAATTTAGGCTACTTTATTTCCCAAATTATGCAAAAAGCAAGGCATCCCTCATACCCAATTAAATCACATTTGACCATAACTTCTTTGATTCATACCTTAGGGTTCAAAGCCTCTTCTATTGAATAAAAACAATCACTTAGAGCACCATAAGTTCAATACAAAAGGCCTCAATCAGATTCAAAATCAACTAACCATGTTCTATCCACATACTTGAAGCTTCAAAGCAAAAGTCCATTCAGCCAGTAAACAATCTCACAATTCCAAAGCTTGAGAGTGGAAATATGGGTACAGGGGAACCTTCTCTCTCTTCCTCACAACCTCTCTCGATTTTCTCTTCTCAATGACTATGGGTCGAAATTTCAAACCTGTTGAACCATGTTTTACCCATAAAACTGAAACTTGAGAGCAAAAACCCACTGAACCAATAAACATTCTCACAATTCTGAACCTTAGGATACTTGAAACTTCAAAGCAAAAGTCCATTCAGCTAGTAAATAATCTCACAATTCCGAAACTTGGGGGTGAAAATATGGGTACAGGGGAACCTTCCCTCTCTTCCTCATAACCTCTTTCGATTTTCTCTTCTCAGTGATTATGGGTCGAAGTTTCAGACCTATTGAACCATGTTTTTTCCTATAGAGCTGAAACTTGAGAGCAAAAACCCACTGAGCCAGGAAACATTCTCACAATTCTGAACCTTAGGAATGGAAATATGGGTACAGGGGAACCTTCCCTCTCTTCCTTATAACCTCTTTCAATTTCCTCTTCTCGGTGACTGTGGGTCGAAGTTTCAAACCTGTTATATTTTTATATTTTTTCTACACTTTTGTTATTAGCATTTTGATTCTCTCTTGTCAAAGAACTATTAGCCTTTTGTTCATTATACATTTGAAATTTTGGATTTAATTCTTCACAATAAACACTTCTAAAGAATCCAAGAGGAGATTTAGGCTAATATCACATTTTTGGCCCTTGTTGGAAAAACGTCCCTGACAACACTTAATAAACACATTTGCGCAATTAAGTCTGTCAATTCAAACGACCCCTAACATTAGGGGAGTGGATCTAGACTTTGAAACATTAGAAGAAAAAAACAGAATGGCCCCAAGCTTAAGAGGTGTGATTTGCAATAATTTACTCTTTAATTTAAATTTGTATGCTTACCCTCAAGAATAAAAATCCTCTATCTTAGTACAATATGAATAACAAGTGATAAAGTATAGGGGAACATTCTTACAATTCTGAACCTTAGGGATGGAAATATGGGTATAGGGGAACCTTCCCTTTCTTCCTTATAACCTCTTTTAATTTTCTCTTCTCGGTGACTGTGGGTTAAAGTTTCAGACATGTTATATTTTTATGTTTTTTCTGCACTTTTGTTATTAGGATTTTGATTCTCTCTTGTCAAAGCACCATTAGCCTTTTGTTTATTATACATTTGAAATTTTGGGCTTGATTCTTCACAATAAACACTTCTAAAGAACCCAAGGGGAGATTTGGGCTAATATCACATTTTTGGCCCTTGTTGGAAAAACGTCCCTGACAACACTTAATAAACACATTTGCACAGTTAAGTCTGTCAATTCAAACGACCCCTAACATTAGGGGAGTGGATCTAGACTTTGAAAAAAAAAAAAAAAAAAACCAGAATGGCCCCAAACTTAAGAGGTGTGATTTGCAATAATTTACTCTTTAATTTAAATTTGTATGCTTACCCTCAAGAATAAAAATCCTCTATCTTAGGACAATATGAATAATAAGTGATAAAGTACGTAGCACAAAGAAACTTCATTCTCATAACTCATAAGCACAACCCCACTTTTCTCAATGACAACGACGACGACGATAACAACAACAACAAAAAAAATAATGTAAAATTTTGCAGCAGTTATTTAGTATATGTTTTATTCAAGTAACTATTTTTTTGACACATACATACATGTGCCTTGGTACTTGAAACATATCAGTTTCTTATTGCAAATTTGGGAACACATAATTCCTCTCCATAATTCATGGACAAAAGGTGATGACATAGTCGGGTGCACCTGAGCAGGTAAATGTGCTGTTTTTATCATCATAAGCATAACTATAAGCTTGAGAACATTGTTGCTCAAAGATACGAGAATAGTTTGTGGGTGGACATGTTTCAGGGGTGTTAAATGCACCAGTGCAACAGTACTGTGGTTGATTGAAAGCAGTACAAGCGCTCTTGCAAGCAAGCACACTCCCATCAGACCCTTTCACTTGCAACTCTGCTGGGCAAACTGCGTTCACGTTGGCTGGACAGCTTGAGGCTTTGCAATCACCAGTGCCGCCTTTTGTGGCTACCGAAACAGGCAAGTTGAAGCCATCTACAAGGCTAACATCGTAATAGTCCATCCCACCATTGGCTGCTATGTTGATTTCTACTAAAGAAGCTGGCGGGACCGCACCATTTCCGTTGCATGCAACTTGACCAGTGCCACAATCAGCAGTCTCGCAAGTGAACTTTCCTGCGTTGGTTGAGCATCGGGTTCGGGCCAGAACCGGCCTTTCCATGGAGCTTGAACATCCAGTGTTAAGGATGCTTTGGATGCTAACTCAAATCCAGTATTTGATAGTTGTGGTTTTTGATCCGAAGTTAGGGTTCCGGGCCAAATGGTTCTTGGACAGTTGTTTGTGAAAGTTATTTTAGCAGAATGAGCACCTGCATGCAAGTAAACCAAACGCTTTTGAAGATGAAAAACGAAACATATCTTGTAACCAGTTTGTAATTATGAACCACTAAATTATTTTTATTCTGTTTGTAAGTATTACATTAGTCGACCAAGACCTGACTCAGGCTTATAACCGTAAGTATTAATCATATTAGGCAATTGAAAGGTGTCTATATAAATTTAAAAAAAAAAAAAAAAATCATCGATGATATAAATATGCATGAAATCTAGCACTTGCCCTCAATGTGACCTGTTCATTAGAGGTAGAATCCACAATGGATTATTAGAAGAGATCAAGAGAGAAGATCGAGTGTCCAGCACATAAAATCTAAAAATGTGTTTCATGTGAAACATTAGTGAATATAGTAATGAAAGCTTAATCCGTGGGGTTCAAGGCTTTATTGTATAGCCGATATAATTGTTGCCGCAACCTAAAGTTTTGTGATTAAAAAAAAAAATACTGACAAAAGCAATGTGGTAATGCATATCAGAAGTAGATAGTGATCGAGACATACCAGATAAGAAAAAGAAGGCCAAGGTAAGGCCGTATAGTGCCAGGGTTTTCATCATTGTTGCTTAATTTGGTGGTAACAAGTATATACGATCAATGATGAACTTGGGTTTGGTATGGCTTGGTGCTAATCCAATGAACTTTGAGTGGTATATATAGTGGTTTATACACCGAATCAAAGGCGAAACATGCGGAAAATTGGACTTGGATTTTCTAGAAATTCTTATTGACCCACTTGGTAGTTATTTTCCATACGGGTCGCAACTGCTACTGTGAAGGAAAGAGACTGATACATGTGTCAGTATTTGGTAAGGGAAGCAGTGTGAATTAGTCGTTTACAAAACGGGTTTTCAAATGTAATAGTAGTATGACTGTTATGTTCAATGTACTTTTGTATTCCAAAATTTACAACGTGTGAGGTAGAGACGAAGCATCCAGTCTAGTACACCATTACCATGACTAAAAGGTTACGTATAGATTTACGACTTAGGAAATTTGAGGACAACCCTATCCAAACTGTAAGTTGTGCCAAAACTAATTTGTCTGAGATTTCAACATGGGAATGGTTTGATGCTTTGAACTTATTAAGGCGGCTGGAGTTATTTACGGGTCGTAGGGCTGCAAATGTAGCCAATTCGTAGGGCATCTAAATTATCTAATTCCGGTGTAGGTTCCGTTTCTTTTCCTTCGGCCAAAATATAGTGCCATGATTATTATTTTTTTGGAGAAATTACAATTTACCCACCTGTGATTTGGCCGAAATTCAAGTTACCTACTTGTAGTTTGAAATTTGATATTTTACTCACCTGAGGTTAGTTCAGATAGGATTATAAGATTCTGTAACTCACATCTATTAAAAATATGGCTAAATGTATAATTTTACTTTCTTTTATATCTCTCTCCTCCAAAAATACTAAAAATATAAAAATATAATATCAAATAAGATCAAAAAGATGTTGGTAAAGTTTTTTTTAAAAAAAAAATTATATACAACTACATGAAGTCTTGCTTCATCATTGATTTACTGGGTTGTATGCACTAATATACTCCTTAACGTGCTGTTGTCACTCCTTTGTATATGTTCAAAATATATTGAATTTCTCGTTGATTTGTTTCGTTTCTGGTTAAGTTTTAGAGTGACTCTATAGTTCCAATACTAGATTAAAGTAGTATATCTACAGGATTTATGATCATAAATTTGAAACTTGTTTCAAGAGACAACTAGGAATCTTTAAAGGAGTGGGCACAGCTGCTTTGAAGGACACCCCTCCAATGGCTAGAGAACAATATTGAACACAACGCCAAATATAATTGCTTGTGATTGAAAAGCATTGTGTAGTTTTGTCTTTTAATTTGTTGATAATGTTTGCAGCTACTAATCCTATTTTGCTAAGTAATCCATTGATCGAGTGTTCATACCATACATCCTTTCAATTGAGAAGCATGTGTTTCTTGAAGTGCATGTGTCACTGGCCCACTGCTTACAACCTTTCTTTCGGCCTTCATTTATTTCTGAGTATCCAATCCGCACAGAAAATGTAAATCATTAATCATTGGTACCTTGGTACATTGATTTGCTTGTAGGAAGTTTGTTTGTGGACTCAACCAAAGAATGAGAGTGGACTTTAGCTTAGGCAAAGGAAGCTTTTCTTTCAATTTTTTTTTTCAAAACCTTACCAACATCTTTTTGATCTTATTTGATCTTACAATCTTATGTTTTTTTTTTTTTTTTTTTTTTTTTGGAGGAGAGAGACATAAAAGTATAACAAAATTATATATTTAACCCTGTTTTTAACAGAGTGGGTTATGTAACCCTAACTGAACTAACCTCAAGTAAGTAAAATGTCAAATTTCAAATTACAGGTAGATAATTTAAATTTCCACCAAATCATAGATGAGTAAGTTATAATTTGCCCTATATATTTATTCTTTCTCTTTTCTTTATTAGCCCTCTCTCCTCTCTATCAGGTGACCATTCTCTCTCTCTCATACCAGTGTTTCTTCCTCTCGTCCCTTTCTCTCCAACTTAAAAACTCTCTCAATCTTTTGCATGTGGACATATACTTTTATATTTTATTTTATTTTTTAAATGTCAATAATTTCAATTCATTCTAATCTGAAGTTAATGCAAGTTTCAATCTTCGAAATAACTCTGTGTGTGATGAGATTTATGCATTTGAGAATCTGTTAATTTTCAATTTTCAATTTTCAATTTTTTTCGCTGATTGGAAAACGTATCAATCTTGAATTAGAATAAACCGAAAGTGAATGCTAGTTTCTATTATGAATAAAGGGATAAAAAATGGTAGAAATACTTATCACAATTGCAATGCATAGCTACAAGAAAAAAAAAATTTACAATTTAAATTGAATAGCATATATCTATCAGGGCCGCGTAATACAGCACATGGTCCATTGAGAGCAAATGACTTACTTTTTTTGATGAACTGGAAACTTTTTATACAAAAGCAAAACTAATTATAAGGAGAGCAAATTAGCCTCCGATCTAATTACAGATACAAGGCAGGGAGAGCCATTGTCCAAATCAAAAGAAGCATATACACGGCAAAATTTGCAGAAAAGCATCTGTTTGAAAAAAAAAAAAAAAAAACTAGAAAAAAAGCATGCGGTTGATAAATTTTAGTAAGTTAGACTTTTTTTTTTTTTTTTTATATAAAAGTGGAACTCGAGTCTATGAAACTCGAGTTCCAAGATTTTTCACAAGGAACTCAAGTTTACGAAACTCAAGTTCTGTTCAAATGGAAGTCAAGTTTCCTAGACTTGATTTCCACGTTTTTTTCTTGGTCCATCTCAGACTTCACGCAAGAGGGAATTGGTTGAAAATCGAGTTTGTTAAACTTGATTTCCAAAAACAGTCCAACTTACTAATATATTTCGTCCACATGCTATGCACCAAAATTTTTTCTAAAAAGTTAGTATTTGGCAAATTTTTGCCGCATATACACTGTTCGATAAAGACAATTTTGCCCATGTTTGAGCTGCATTATTTGCTTCTCTAGAAACCCAATTAACAGAGCAGTGAGTTTTGATGAAGGGTACAAGAAATATTGGTGCAAATGCCCCTAATTCTCCTGGGAACTTGTTTTGAACAAACCAAGGAATCAACACTACTTTTAAAATCACTTTCTACATATATGGCTAAAGCTTCCAGATTTTTTTGCTAGAGGTACAGCCCACTTAATAGCTTTAGCCTTTGCCTAAAGGAGGAT
Source organism: Quercus suber (assembly GCF_002906115.3). NCBI lineage: Eukaryota > Viridiplantae > Streptophyta > Magnoliopsida > Fagales > Fagaceae > Quercus > Quercus suber. The sequence goes on from NW_027069572.1 coordinate 28,010, forward strand.
GGTGTTTACTCTTTTTGAGCAAGCAATTACCAGCTCCCCGCTTTAGTCTCTAGCAACCGCTGCGATGGAAGAGCATCCATCTTTGAACGTAACATCAACATTAATTTTGATCGAATCCCTTGGAGGGTTAGACCACCTTTGCAAGCACTTCGACAATTAGGGGCCACTTTGACTGTCGATGAACGACTTGAACTCTGCTATGGACCTAGCAATTTTCTGTCAAAGCTTGTTAGGGTTGGGGACTATACCTTCAAAAACAGCTAGATTTCTGGCTTTCCAAATGGTATCACAAACAACAGTTCCAAATAAGAGTAAATCATCCCTCTTGTCACCATTAATATATTAGCTTCAATGGGGGGTTAAGGAATGCCCCAATGAGTTGGGAGAGGGAATTTATTCCCAAATTCTCTAACTTCAAGCCCCACTGACAATTAAACCAGACAGATCGAGCCCACAGGCAATAGACAAAAAGATGGAGGCAAGTTTCTTCATTAGCATTGCAGAGCGGACAAATGATATCGCCATTATTAGTGAATCTTGCTAGAGTTGTTTTGGTAGGAAGATAGTCCACTGCTACACATTTTAAGCCTATCATGGATTTTGACT
>NW_027069572.1:29025-51504 GCF_002906115.3 Quercus suber
AAAAAAAAAAAAAAAAAAAAAAAAAAAAAAAAAAAAAAAAAAAGTCACCCCATTGCAAAATTTCAAATCAGCTCTAACAAAAATATAAATAAAAAAATCAAACCAAACAAAAATACAATCATTAAAAACCTAACAATTCAAATATAACAAGAATACATCTTAAATATATATCAATCATTCTTTCATACTAAAGCAAAAAAATGAAATCAGAGTTTAGAGAATAATATTTACTCTAATTGATGGGATTTCAATTGTTTTATCACGTTACACGTTTATGTTAAATGACTATTTTATTTTAATTTTTTTTTCCTTATGATTTATATTAACTTGGACCAAACTGGACTGAATGGACCGAATGGACTGAAGTGGACCGAAGTGGACTGGATGTACCAAGGTGGACCTAATAGACCAAAATGGACCGAATGGACTAAATTGGACTGAATGGAGAAAAGTGTACCTATGGGACCGAAATGGACCAAAAAGAGTGAATGACCAAACTGGACTGAATGGACCGAATGGACTGAAGTGGACCGAAGTGGACTGGCTACACCAAGGTGGACCTAATAGACCAAAATGGACCGAATGGACTAAATTGGACTGAATGGAGTAAAGTGTACCTATGGGACCGAAATGGACCAAAAAGAGTGAATGACCAAATTGGACTGAATGGACCGAATGGACTGAAGTGGACTGGATGTATCAAGGTGGACCTAATAGACCAATGTTTAAGTAGTTATTTAATACTTTTTTGCAAGGGGCAGCTCTTATTTTTTGGAGCAACATTTGATATTTTTAGTAGATGGCAAAACCAAAATGAAGCAATTACATCACCAAATCAATGGTTATAATTTCATACTCAAGCAAACAAAAAAAAATTAAAGACAAAATATTAAAACCAAACAACAAACAACCAACAACTAACTAGAGAGTGAGATCCTTACCTGAAATGAGGATGTGCTGGGATTGTATGAGAGTGAGAGGGAGAGTGAGAGAGGGAAGACTCAGTCAAGCTGCTATGAAAGTGAAAGTACCAGTGAAAGTGTATCAGTGAAAGTGAAAGTGAGAGTGAACATGTATAAGAGAGGAGTGAATATGTGAAGGACTTAAGAGACTGAACACGTGAAGAATCTGAGACACTGCAGAAGGAAGGATTGATTGACTCACAGCAGAATCTAGGGACCCAGACCACGTGTCAGATTTAGATCAGTCTTCAAAAATCGAGTTTTTGAGACTTGGTTTCACTTTTAGCAAACCGAGTCTCTACGGGTCGAGATCTATGTGGCGCCTTCGTGGCATATTAACGCATTGAAATCGAGCTTCTAAGGCTCGGTATAAAAACCGAGTTTATAAGACTCGATTTCCACGTATGAAACTTTCCACGTCAGGTGCCACAAAACATAAAAACCGAGCCTCAAAGGCTCAATTTTTAAACCCAAAATCGCCTCTTTTAGGCTCGAGATGCTACTATGTTATATTCTTTCTGGACCGGGCTAACTAACTATAAAGTTTGATTCTTATGCCTAGTTACCCAGATTCCCCAAACAAGTTTTATGTATGTTTGGTACTGCCTCTTCAATAAAACCTCTACATGCTAATTAAAATTTTTCATAGCTCTCGTGCAATTCGAAAATAATATGAAAATTCAGATTCTAAAAGCAATAAAAGATGAAATATATAGTAACAATTTCTAAAATGACAAGAGAACCATCACATTTAGATTGAGATACAATACGACTCAAAGCATTGTTCCCAATATTTTTATTTAAAAAATAAATAAAAGCAGCAGTAGCATAAATCTCATCAAAACGCTAAAAACTTATTTTACTAACCTTTCTCAACTGAAGCGCTGATGTCATCGCCACTAATATTGTTTTTGCTGTCCTCATCTTGGTTGATTGTTTGACCTCTTGATCTCTCCAAATACTTAGAACGGAGTTTGTGAGTCTCATAGCCATTAACACCTTTGTGAACCTTGTGATGGAGTAAGATGGATGGTACATGCTGAATGATCCAATAATGTGACCCTTGCTCTAGATCCAAACTTTTTTCGAATTCTATGGGCATATCTACAATATTCAGTTCTTTAAGGTTTCCGAGGTGTTGGAAACCAGACGATACCTCCTTCAATTGTGGACAACCCCCAATATGCAATTTTTCAAGAAGGGGGAACGCTTCTTTTTCTATATTCACTGAATTCAATTCAGACAAATCTATGAGCCGTAGCTCCTTGAGTTTTGGAAATCCTCCTTTCCCAATGTGCAATTGCTTTCCATTGTATGCTTTTATCTCCAGTATGAGCTCCGCTAGATTAGGTAGATTTTGAAATGCTTTGAGTGGATCATCGCTCAACCTTGTCCAATAAATCTGTAATGAGACTAGGTGTTGAAGTTCTGAAATCCAGTCAGGCAACTTGGCTAAACGCCCTTCTATGCGGAGGGATTGAAGACATTTAGGAGGAGATGAAATGGGCTGTAAATCGATGACCTCATCTTCGTTGATCGAACTTACAAATAGATCTTTTAAGCAGTTCATGTTCTCAATAGAGACACACAAAGCCCTCCCAGTTTCCCTAGTTAGGTTTACCAAGGCAAGATATTCCAATTGACTCAACCTCCCCAACTCTTCAATCAATTTGACCCCTCCATAATTTGCGTCCACGTATTCTAGCACTGTCAGTGCCTTTAAGCATCCAATCCTCCAATTTAATTTACCTCCACTTATAGTATCAAGACTCATTTCCATCTTTTCATCAAAATAGCCGACTTTAAGACAACGTAGCTTATGAAGCATGTTGATAGTAATTGGTATCTCCTGTATTGCGGTTCGCCATATTGACAAAGTCTCTAGATTCTGCAACTTTCCGATGGAGTTTGGGAGTGTCTTCACTTTTGTATTATCCAAGTCTAAATACCTTAAGTGAAATAAATCCCCCACCTCTTCGGGAAGATGATCTAGTGGAGTATTTTCAAAATCCAATACTTTCACAAGCTTGAAATTTTGAAGAAATTTACTCATGAAGGATATTGGAAATTCATTAATATTGAAGAATAAAAGAGAATGAATGTAAGCATCCTCAAATCCCTTTAATACACTATATGAAGCTCCATTTACTGACATACGTCGAGTTAGTCCTTCAAAATTTGACTCTTGTTTTGACAAAACATGACAAAAACTCAAATCTTTCATCTTTTGAAGGACGATCTCACGAAAAAGATCATGGAGTCGGCATTGTTTAACTTTTCCATCAAAATCGACCTCTGCTACTTGAACTAAGCTTCTATGGATTAATTCAGTCAAGTATTCTCATGCAACATCCTCTAATGTTTTACCCTCCTTTGCTTTCACAAAACCTTCTGCTATCCATTGTCGAATCAATCTTCTGCATCTTATAGAGTCGTCCTCTGGATACATACCAAGATATAAGAAGCAAGATTTGAGGTTGTAAGGCAAGTCTTCAAAACTTAGGGATAGAATTTTACTAACACCTGCAAGATGAGGATTTATTCCTAACTCAAAGCCAAGGCTATCATGCAATTTTTGCCATTCATAGAGAGTTTTGTCCTTGGTTGACAAAAGACCGCCTATAGCAACAATGGCAAGCGGTAATCCTTCACACTTCCCAAGAATGTCATGAGATAATTTCTCCAACATTGGGGGACAGTGTCCTCCAAGTTCAAATTGGAACGCCCTTTTGCAAAAGAGCTCCCATGCCTTATTAGGTGGTAGTGGTTGCAAGTTGTGAACTTTAACACGTGAAGATTTTTTGTAAAAATTAGCAACATCCAACTTCCGTGTTGTGATCAATATCCTTGGACCTTCTGTATTATCAGGTAAAGCATGTTCTATCTCCCCCCAAAAATCAATTTCCCAAACATCATCAAATACAACTACATACCTTTTTTCTTGTAAATATTCTCTTGCTTTGCTAATTAGTGACATCATGTCTGCTGAGTCAATTCCCTCAGGAGGAAACTCCTTTCTTGCCTCGCAAAATTGCTTTACCATGCTCCTTACTAAATCCATCATGTTGTATGACTGAGACACTGAGATCCAAGCATGACAATCAAAGTGTTCTCTCATCATATGGTGATCACAGACTTTCTTGGCAAGAGTGGTCTTGCCCAGTCCCCCCATTCCCACCACCGAAACTACAGTACGGTAAGAGTCTCCTTTTATGAGCCAACCAAGTAATTCATCTTTAGGAGATTCAATGCCCACAACGTCAACATCTTCAAGAAAAAAAGAAGCCATTCGAGGGTCTTGCCACCTAACATTCCGAGCACCACTGCTTGATCCTTGACCAGTGGATTGGAAGCCATATCTTTCACTTCTTGCCTTGATTTTCTGCACTGATGCTTTGATGTCCTGAATCTCACTTGCTATCTTATGGCGGGGTTTTAATGTTTTGAGTGAGTGAGTTGTTTTATGGACAAAACCAGTAAAACCACGCCGATGAGGACCATGTGGTGCCACCTGAAGCAAGTATTGATCGATAGCAACGTCTATGCGGAAAGCGACTTCTGTTAGTTGTTTCACCCATGTTTTGACACCCTCGCTCATGTCTTCTTCTGCTGCCGCCCTTGCATCTGCATCCTTGAGGAAGGACTGAATGCTATCCAGTTCATCTTTGATGTCAGCAACTTCTCCATGAATGCCTCGTAACAGTTTGGCTTCTTGGGTCAGCAAGGGAACCAGCCTGTCGATAAGAGAGGATACCACCCTCTCTGCCATCTGCCTTTCTTCTTACTCCAATGAAACGTATGCCATCTGAAGTTGGCTCTTCTCTGTTATTACATATTGCCTGAGATTGGGCTCTATAGATCAGATCCACTTAACTTTTTTTTCTTTCACTCTTTTTCCTTAATTTCTTTCTCTCAGAAAACTTGACTCAGATGAGATTAGTAACACTCTGTACGAAGCATAAATACAGAGTTCAAAAAAAAAAAAGACAAGAAAAGTAAAACCAAGCAAAATGAACGATTTCCACAGAAAGATGATGAATCATGAACCTGCATTATTGAGGAAAAAGTGACTACAGAAGTCTTTAGTCGGTGAGGTTGACTACACAAGTGGGTACCAAATATGGATTAATTCTCATATATATATATATATATATAGTCCGGTTTAAAGTGTATATTAATTACCTTTCTTGAAAAAAAATTATCAAAAAAAAAATATCAAAACAGTAAATTATATTTTCATTTTTTTATAAAAAATTTCCTAAAATTATTTATTTACGCCTGCCTTAAAAGCAAACCCACATATCAAATATCTTACGCGCCTACACCTGTGACCTGTGGGCTGTGATAGTAGTCCTTTCTTTTGTTTTTTCCTTTTCCTTTCGCAAACTTTTTTTTTCTTTTTTCTTTTTTAGTCACACAATGTCAAAACAGTAAAAGCCACACAACAGAAAACGAAGAGACGCAGAAAAAAAAAAGGAGAGGGATTTCGGAAGACATCAGATAGTGAAATCAACTCAGATTAGAGAAGAGAAAAAGCATACCTTAGCCGATTAAACTCGTGGGTGAGTGTGAGCGTTAACAGTAGATCGGATCGGAAGGGAGGTGGAGAAGCACCAAGCCACAAACGGAGTGAGAGATGAGAGAGGGAGACAGAGAGTGAAAACGGTATGGGTAAAATTTTGAATTTGTGATCTGTGTATTCAGATTTGTATTTTTGTGTGTGATTGTCTGGATTCCTTCTCTATGATCAAGCTTCCACCAACCTTCTCTAAACTTTTTTGCTTTTTAGAAACCTTCTTTCTAACACTTGAGTCAGATAAGTTCTGCACAACGTGTGAGACTTTTGGACTGAAAAATGCTAAGACAATAATAAAGAGTACACGATAATTTCAGTCCATAAGTTAGCTGCGTGCGTTTGGGTAACGCGTTTTGTTAGGAACTGTTCACGCGTTTTAAGAGGGGACCCACGGAATTGTTGCAAGCAAATGGCAAAAAAACGCAGATTCACAGCAGTATTTTATCATTTAAAAACTATTTTATTATAATATTTTCAATAATAAATTTTTAATTTTCAACCTAATAAGTAATATTCAAACTATTTTGGAATTCACTTATTTTGTTGAAATTAAAAATTTTTTGTTGAAAGTACTATAGATAAAACTAAAAATTAGCTAAAATAGTATAATGAGACTCATAAATAATATCAAAAAAAAATAAAATAAAATTCATAAGTAATAGAAAAAATAAATTAAATAATAAAATAAATTAACAAAAATAATTTTTACCAAATGGTCACTTAAAGTAGCCATCTTAGGCCCCAAAATGCCTTAAGCCAGCCTTGTTAAATATAATGAATGGATCTTTCACTTGTTGATCAAATGGTTAGTTAAAACCTAGGGTTATTGTCAATATTTAAAAAAAAAAAAAAAATCTAACAAATCTAGGCAATTAATAATTTTAAAAAAATATTTATATATTTTTAAACAAATTATTTGTAAGTAAAATATATTAGTTCCATTCATTTTGATAATTTAAGACATATATATATATATATATATATTGTGGGGCCAGAAAGTCAGGCAACCTCGGCCCACCTCAAACCAGGCCCAGAGGCCCATGCCGAGGATGCATGTGGGATCCGAGGATAAAAGTACGATGTCCAGCCCCCAAGGGACAGGTCCGAGGACGACCCCATCCTCGGACATTCGAGACCTCAGAAATACACGAGCACCCCACATTAAATGCCATTCACATTAAATGCCATCAACTAACGTCTTGGTCGTATTAATGAGGAGGGGATTACAGAATAATATTGCCTTGGTTGCCGCAACCTACAGGAAGAACGAGAAGGTGGCTGATGGGACAGGTACTCAAGTGGTGGCCTGGTTGCTCAACAAATGTAGGGTCGTGATCAAATGGGGAAAGGGGTATATAATGTAAGGGATCCCTCTTAAGGAGGGAAGTGGTTTTTTGGAAAAAGAGAAAGGGGAGGGAAGTCATAAGAACAGCAAGCTCGCCGGAGAAAGGTCGAGGAGCATCATTGTCCACGTTCACCTGAGAACTACCACGCGTAGTCGTTGCATTCCTTACTAGGGCCTAGTTCTTGACCCCGCTCTCTACAAATTAATTGCAAGGCTAGCTGGGCTTGGGTTCATTCCCGTAATACACTAGGAGGCCTGAACCTGGTCTTTACAATTGGTGCCGTCTGTGGGGAGAACTCGTGCATCAGTAAGGACAACAGCCAGGCATGGTAGGGTCAGACCCTCATCAAGGGAGTTCCCATCGGCATGAACTAGCTAGATCCCAACGTCCGAATAACTATGATGACATTAGGCACAGCCAGAACAAGGAGAGCGGACGATTCTGAGAAGGAAGCGTGCATACCTCACAAACTAGCGAAAGCCACACGCATAGAAGCGGCCGCGTGCCCCAGAGGAGCGATAATGGCCCGGCCACGCGATCGTAAGAGGATAAGAGTCATGCATCCCAGAGATAGGATGGTAAGGTGGCTATGCAGCGAGAGATAGATGATCTGAAGAGAAAGTTGCGCCATGCATAGCGAAGGCGATCTGAGCCCAGCCCTGACTTACCCTCTGATGACGAAAATGATGACGACTACAGGCAAAGGTCGACAACACCCCCGAGCGAAACTTTCTCCCACGAGGATGAGTGCTACCAGAGGCGTAGGCGTGGTAGCCCAACCCCTAGGGGCTTAGGAAGTGACACCATGAGTAGGGCACTGGACTGGCTCTCCAAATCGCCCTTTACGCGTCACATAGAAGAGGTGGTGCTCCCTCGAAGGTTCCAGTAGCCAACCTTCACCGTTTACAATGGCAAAACGAACCCCGTTGAGCACGTGAGCCAGTTCAACTAGAGGATGGCCGTTCACTCTAAGAACGAGGCACTGATGTGCAAAGTCTTCCCATCCAGCGTGGGACCTGTGGCATTGAGGTGGTTCAACGGCTTGAGGACGAATTCCCTAGACTCGTACAGACAGCTGACCCAGGCCTTTGGTTCCCGTTTTGTCATGAACAGCAGACCTCCTCGGCCCATGAGCGCATTGTTGTCCCTGACCATGCGCGACGATGAGACCCTCAAGGCTTACTCGGACAAGTATTAGGAGATTTACAACGAGCTGGACGACAAGTACGACGATATCGCCATCAACACATTCAAGAAGGGGCTCCCGATGGGGCACGGCTTAAGGAAGTCCTTAATTGGTAAGCCTGCCACCAACGTGCGGCAGTTAATGGATCGGATCGACAAATACAAACGGGTGGAGGAAGACTTGCTATAAGGCAAGGGGAAGGAGAAGGCTATCCCTTAGGAGAGGAGGGATTCCAGGTCGGACCGGTATAACAACGCCCGTTCGATGAGAGATTTCATGGGACAATCTAGGGCGACAAACGCCCAGGCTGTTGGCGCTGTGTTCCGAGAACCGGTGTACAGGGCGCTAGAAAAGATCAAGAACGAACCGTACTTCAAGTGGTAGAATAAGATGTCGGGGGATTTTGAGAAGCGTAATCAGGACCGCTACTGCCAATATCACCAGGACCACGGGCACGCTACGGAGGATTGCAGGAATCTCTGGAACTATCTGGACAAGTTAGTCTGGGAGGGGAAGCTGAAGCACCTCCTGCACCATTCCAACAACCAGCAAGGTTAGACCTACCAAGAGCCACGGAGGGACACTGCCATGGAGAAAGTATATGCTGTTTCTGGATCTCCAACTCAGCATCCATCTGGTGTTTCTAAACCCAATAATAAATTGACACATGTATTAAAAAAACAGCTCAGCATACTCAGGTCACTTAAAATAAAGAGACAAAAATGCCCCTAAAAATTTCAAAACCCCGCCATTAACAACACGCATTTCCTTTTTGGCAAAATAAAATTCTCTCTATCTCTGCTCTCTCTCCTCCAAACCTCCACAGTCGTTGCCTAGCATCGCTGCCGGAGCTATGTTGTCGAACATCACTAGTTCCAACAAGACAGGACTTTTTCTGGTTGAAACCCCCAAAATCGTCTCTCATTCTCGTTACTTCCAATCCCCAACTCCGGAAGCTTTCTCGCTTCATCGAACACCTGATGTCACAAGAAGGTTTTCTTCTCTCTTTTTCTAGTTATTTGCTGTATTTTTCACATTTTTTTAATTTTTTTTCTTATCGAAAATAAAATGGTATCTTTTTATGATGTTGGATATGGCACCATAATCTCACCTTAGAAGGGTCTTATTTTTATAACCAAATCTTACTTGAAATGGTTCTGTTCTGTTATGGGATGAGAACACCTGATGTTGCAAGATCTGTATGATGATGGATTTGGTTTTGGTCTGTTGTGGGGTGAGATTTAGGTGTTTTTGTTTCGGGAAGAGATGATTCCGATGGCGTTGTTACTTGAATATAGTTCATATTGCCTTAGCTATAAGTAAGGAGGAATTTGGTCCATTTTACAATGCTTTGATTGTGTGTAATTTGTTGGCCAAGACCAACCTCCCTGGCTTTTTGGTTCATGCTCTAGTTAAGTCATGCATGTAACATGCTTGATAAATTGCCCCAATGATTGAGTTGAGTAAAAAACTTACTGTTATGCATTTTAAATTGCTGGCTACGGACATAAGTTGATTCTACGTTGGGCTATATCTTTTTTATTGTAGAGTATATCACAACTTACTTTCAATCTCCAATTATTTTCTTTGTAGCCTATAACCGAAATGAGTTTGTAATGTCATATCCCTCATGGAAAAGCAAAAGAAAAATGAAGTTGATTGAGAATATTTGCTGGCTGTTTTGCGAAGGAACACCACTCCTTTAGATGATAACATAGATGTGGCATATATATAATAATCATCACCACTTTAGCAATTTCTAATCAGGAAAGTAGTAATATAGTACATTTATTTTGCTCCTTTTATGGTTAAAGCTTAACCTTGGCAATGCCTAGTCAGCTTTGTCCAGTAATTTCCTTTTTTTCCTTCATCAAGGCACACGAGTATAGATAGCTAGCTAATCATAGGTGGAGACCACACAAGCAAATCCTGTTGTGAATGAGTTCATTAAATTCTAAGAAATAGAATATCTCTCACAACTAAAAGCAATGATTATTTAGTCGTGAGAAATACCACATTCAGATTCTAAATCAATTACTGTATATGACCAATTATGATGCATGTGAGTAGAGAATGAAATACCATGTAAAGTATGTGTTATGGTAAGAATGAGGAAAAATGTACTTACAAAGATGCCCAAAAATAAGCTTTTCTACCTTACACATCCTACTCCTACTGCAAACAGAGCTGGATGTGGACTAAAATTTTGGCTTTTCCATATCCAAGCTCAAGCCTAACATGTAGGTGCTACAGTTATGTTTAGTATTCATTATAATTTTGTTAATATGATGGCGATGTTTGATTAGTATATATCTTATAGATTATATTTTTATGTTTCTTTGAACCATGTTAGAGAACTGCTGTTATGTTTCCTTGGATAGTTTAAATTCTACCCCATTGAATAGTTAGAGAATTGAGGTGATGTAGTCTCTTATTATTTGAGTCCCATAAGATAAATAATATGTGCTATAGGAATGAGAATTTTTATTGCCTAGGCATTACTTGGGTTTTGAGTTTTGGTAAGTTATTGGTACTGTAGAAATATCTGTTTATCTTTTTTAAACTAGAGTGATGGTCTTGATGATCAGTTAGATAGTTAAATAGTAATTTGAGTTCAATTTTTTAAGTTCTATTGATTATAATGTGTTACCTGTTGGTTTGTTGGTTGTAGGGAAAGAAAGTTCCAAGCTTCACCAGGAAGAGAATTGGGAGGTCTGAATTAGGGAGGGCATTCTTTGTTGGTCTAAACAGAATAATATGCTAACTACAAGAAAGTCAAGAATGCATGCAAAAGATTAATAAAGATAAAGTTGATCAAGACAAGTTAGTTGTACACCACAAGGAGGAGAAAAAGTTGAGGATTGCATTGTTGTTATAGTGGATTGCATTTGTAATTACTGTGACTCCTATGATTTGGTGCAATGGGGCTAGAGTGGAGTACAAAAAGATTTTGCCAAAATTTAGCTAATTTGGATCAAATGTATCACCATTTTAATGTTATTGTTATGATTTGTAATGTACTTTGTCATCCATCTAATGGATTGTCTGTTTTGAAAGATTAAAATAAATAAATAAATAAACATGGCACTTTGTTCCAAAAATCTCACATTGTACTTTTTGGAGAAATTAATAATATTGATTTATACAAGTATTCCAATTGTTGAGACAATGGCAGCATTTTCATCATAACAGCGCGTTTCACTTGTTGCGTTTTCTTCCTTTTTTTTTTTTTTTTTTTTGGCTGGCTTTTTTGACTTTGGGGGACAAATTTTACTGTGCGTGTACTGTTCACGCACTGTTCACGCAATATTTAATATTAAAAGTGGGTTCCACAACACTATTTACACATTTAAAAATTATTTTGCTACAGTGTTTTCAGCAACAATCAGTTTTTATCAACTTTTAGCAACAATAAGTGCTATCTAAACGGACCCTTAAGGTTAATTTCCCACCTAAGTTTCTCTTATTCCTTTTAATAACCATAAGTCCATAACATTAAAGAAATAAAATATATGAATATAATAACCATAAGTACATCTACAAAATTCCCACCAATAAAACATTGTTGATTATCAAACAAAAAAAAAAAAACAAAATTTCCTTTAAAAAAAAGTACATCTACAAAAGACATAATATGAATTGAAACTAAATATAACTAGTGGAATTGAAAAAGTGAAATTTCAATATCAGGTTCATGGTCTAACATGTGGGGGGAGTTTCAATAGTAAAGACAAAACGCTACTAGGAAACGAGTGAAAATATTGAAATGTGAAAATCAAGTTTGAAAGGAGGACAAATGTGGACAACTCACGACAAATGGCTTGGGGCTTCAAATTTACCTTAGACAATTTGACATGAATTAATTTCATATTAAACTTTTGTATTTGTCATTCTCACATGTTGAAAACTTTTTTTGTTTTATGTCTGGAACCCAAAAATGAAATCTTAGTTCAGCCCATAGTATTGAACTCTGGACCTGGACCTACTAAAATTGGACCATCCTAAACTTGATCAAAGAGATAGAAGCAATATCTTATAATTGAGGGATATCAAAACCAGAAAGAACATAATTCAAAGAGGTTCATATCCTTTCACAGGATATATAAAGAGTTACAAAATGATCACAGCAGTAGGGAAAAAATTAACAAAGAAGTACTTAATTATGTCAAAGACAACCACTTATTTGGGGTAAAACAACTAGCAGTACCAAAGACACAATAACAAGCATTTGAAAAAATTAAATAAAATTCAAAAGCCACAAATCTTCTGGGTGATTGTCAGAACATAAATCCAACCGATAGCAACATTTATGTCTCCACTCTCTGCTCAAGTCGGTAGATAAAGTCCAACAATTCCAAAACTAAGGTGCACATGAGAATGATCCAATGTAGAGAGATTCAAACAAATTCCAATTGGCATCACTGCGAAGAAATTGTTTGTTACCTACACGAATGAAAATAACTTTAATTAGTAATGGAAGACGTTAATGTGACCAAAAGAAATGTATCTTTAAAAAAATTAAAAAAAAAAAAAAAACGAAAATATTAAAATTAAATGATTCAATAAAACAAGTTTTATGAATGTTTGGTACTGCCTCTTCAATCAAACCTCTACATGCTAATTAAAATTCTTCAAAGATCTCGTGCAATTCGAAAATAATATGAAAATTCGGATTCTAAAAGCAATAAAAGATGAAATGTAGTAACAATTTCTAAAATGACAAGAGAACCATCACATTAGATTGAGATACAATACGGCTCAAAGCATTGTTCCCAATATTTTTATTTAAAAAATAAATAAAAGCAGCAGTAGCATAAATCTCACCAAAACGTTAAAAACTTATTTACTTGGGGGTGTGCAGAAAATCTACCGACTTGCCAAACCCGACCTGACCCAACCCGACCTGCCAGGTTGGGTCGGTTTTTAGGCTTGGTGGTTGGTGTTAAAAAAAAAAATTATAGCGGGTCGGGTTGGGTTTGGGTCATAAAATTACAACCCGACAAACCCGACCTGACCCACCCATATTTAATGTAATTTAAAATATATTATATATATTTAAATATATATATTATATATTAATATTTAAAAAAAATTAGCTGTAGGCAGCACTTCTTTGGTTCCTTCTACTAATACTATTAATATATATATATATATATTATATAATAAATTTTTTTTTTAAATAACTAGCTCTTCCTATCCCATATAAAAACTAATTAGTTCATACAAACCTTAGTAAATTACTATTGTTGTTTGGTAACTAGTGTTATTTGCCTTTAAGGAATTACATTTATACTAATTTTTGGGTTTTTTTAATATATTAATATTTATATTTTTTCTACTCAATTTAATAATAAAAAAAAAAATTTGTTTAAACTCATGGGTTCAACCCGATCCAATCCGACCATGTGAGTTGGGTTGGGTTGGGTTGGACTTATGTGATAGGTTAGTTGGTTGGGTCAATTTTTTTTTGACCCACCATGATGGGTTGGATCAAAAGTTCCCTCAACCCGATCCATGTACATCCCTAATTTTACTAACCTTTCTCAACTGAAGTGCTGATGTCATCGCCACTAATATTGTTTTTGCTGTCATCATCTTGGTTGATTGTTTGACCTCTTGACCTCTCCAAATCCTTGGAACGGAGATTGCGGCTTCATGGCCATTCAATACCTTTGCGAACCTTGGATGAGAAAAGATGATGGTACATGCTGAATGATCCAATAATGTGACCCTTGTTCTGGATCCAAGCTTTTCTCGAATTCTGTGGGCATATCTCTTAATATTCAGTTTCTTTAAGGTTTCTAAGGTGTTTGGAAACCAGACGGTACCTCTTCAGTTGTGGAAATCCGCCAAATCCGCAAGTTTTCAAGAAGGGAACGCATTCTTTTTCTATATTCAATGAAATTCAATTCAGACAAACTATGAGCGTAGCTTCCTTGAGTTTTGGAATACCTCCTTTCCCAATTTGCAACTGCTCTCCACTGTATGCTTTCATTGCCAGTCTGAGCTCCGCGTATTTTGATGGTATCTCCTGTATTGTGGTTTGCCACATTAACAAAGTCTCTAGATACTGCAACTTTCCGATGGAGTTTGGGAGTGTCTTCACTTCTGTATTATTTAAGTTTAAATACCTTAAGTGAAATAAATTTCCCACCTCTTCGGGAAGATGATCTAGTGGAGTATTATTAAAATCCAATACTTTCACAAGCTTGAAATTTTGAAGAAATTTACTCATGAAGGATATTGGAAATTCATTAATATTGAAGAATAAAAGAGAATGGATATGAGATTTCTTAAATTGCTCCAACACACCAAGTGAAGCTCTATTAACTGACACACGTCAAGTTAGTCCTTCAAAACTAGACTCTTCTTTGGATAAAACATGACAGAAACTTAGATCTTCCATCTTTTGTAGGATGATCTCATGCAATAGATCATGGATTCGACAACGTTTAACTTCTCCACCATAGCCTATTTTTAACACTTGAACCAAGCTTCTATTAATCAGCCTGGTCAAGTATTCTTGAGCAATATCTTCCAATGCTTTATCATTTATTTTTTTGACAAAACCTTCAGCTATCCATTGTCGAATCAATCTTGTACATTGAATGCCAAAACTCTCTGGATACATGCCAAAATATAAGAGACAAGATTTGAGATGGTAAGGCAAGTCTTCAAAACTTAAAGATAGAACTTTGTTGACACTAGCAAGATGGGGATTTCTTCCTAACTCAAAGCCAAGATTTTCATGCAAGTTTCTCCATTCAAACAAGGTCTCGTTCTTGGTTGATAAAAGACCACCTATAGCAGTAATTGCAAGTGGTAATCCTTGGCATTTCTTAACAATTTCATGAGACAATTTCTCCAACTCTGTGGGGCATTGCCCTCCAAAGTGAAATCGGAATGCTCTTTTGCAAAAGAGCTCCCATGCCTTCTCCGGAGGCAGTGGTTGCAACTGATGAGCAAAGACGTGAGGATTTTTTGCAAAAATTAACAACTTCCCACTTACGTGTTGTGATCATTATTCTACATCCTTTGCTATTATCAAGTAAAGCATGCTTTATATCCTCCCAAAAATCTATTTTCCATATTGAAGAGGTAAAATTTGGGCTAGAGATGGGCCTGACGGTCATCAGCTGTGGATCGATAGAGGACGGACCCATTATCTGCCACACTTGTTGTAAATGGATCCGGTATGGAATATCAGCAGGTCCAAAGCCCATGAGGAGGGCAGAAAGGCCCTTGATATGGGATACTTGCTAAACACTTCATAGAGTCCGAAGACAAATAGAATTCTAGCACAAAAAGGATTCTATAGGATGTTTTCTATAAGGAAAAGACTTCCGCACCAAGGGTGAGACATCAACCCCCTACTACTACTATAAAAGCCCCAATACCCTTATACATCAAGATATGCATAATTTACCCTCTCTAGCACTCTAGAGTTGTGAGAATATTATTGACTTAACCTTCAGAGAGTATTTGGCCGGCACCACAATTAGGTTTTTCTTCTTTGTATTATGCAAGTTCACATTCGAGCGTGTAGGTATCGTGTAGCTCACTGGTGAATTTTTTGGCATCATCAGTTGGCGCTGTCTGTGGAAAACTTAGTTAAGATTCAAAAGCCATACTATCGTTTCCTGAACTTAAGGGTTGCATGGTACTAACTTGCTCGATGGCAGCCACTAACGACGTTCAAGGAGACGAACCACCCACGACTGCCCTCGAGAGACAAGTTCGAACTTTCGCTGCCACAGTGGAACGTCTCACCAAACAAAACCACGACTTAGAAGAACAGCTGCGCCAGAAGAATGCAGAACCGAATGACCAACAAGAAGATCAAGAAAGGACCAGCACTGCAAGAAAAAACCAGGAGAAACCTGAAGGCAGCCATGCCCCAAGCAGACCAGAGAGGTAGAACTTGAGCATGCCATCCTTCACGGATGCGACTCTACCACATATTGCCGCAGAGATGCAGGCGATGAGGGAACAAATGGAGGTTATGATGAACGTGCTCAAGGGACGAGTTTCTAGTGACTTTGACGATTTAGTTAACCGCACCAACTCGCCTTTCACTGCTGCCGTGAACTCCTTCCCCCTACCCCATAAATTCCGCATGCTGCATATAGAAAGCTATGACGGCGAGAAGGATCCTCTCGACCATCTAGAAACCTTCAAGACCCTAATGCACCTTTAGGGGATAGCAGATGAGATCATGTGCTAGGCCTTCCCCACAACACTCAAAGGCCTCGCAAGGGTATGGTTCAGCCAACTGATGCCAAACTCCATCGGCACCTTCAAGGAGCTGAGCACTCAGTTCACTACGCACTTCATTGGAGGGCACAGGTACAAGACGTCCATAGCTTGTCTGATGAGTATTAAACAACGAGAGGACAAGATGCTGAGGGCTTACATAACACACTTTAATAAGGAAGCGCTCTCAATAGACGAAGCCGACGACAAAATACTAGTAGCGGCTTTCACGAACGGGTTACGGAAGGGCAAGTTTCTATTCTCTCTATACAAGAACGACCCTAAGACCCTGTCAGAAGTACTTTATAGGGCAACTAAATACATTAACGCGGAAGACGTGTTGCAAGCCCGAGAGGAAAAACCCAGGAAAAAGAAGCGGCAGGACGAAACAAGATGGGACCAAGGGTCGAAGAGGCCAAGAACGGGAGAACGAAGGGATGAGCGGCGCTCTAAGCCATCAGGGGGAGGTTCATGAGCTTCACCCTGTTAACTACCCCAATAGAACAAGTCCTAATGCAAATCAAGGACGAAGGGGCTCTAACCTTCCCCGGGAAACTGAAAGGAGATCCTAGCAAAAGATTAAGGGACAAATATTTCCATTTCCACTGCGATCACAGTCACGACACAACTGATTGCTATGACTTAAAGCAATAGATAGAGGCCCTTATCAGACAAGGAAAATTGCAAAAGTTCATCAGAAAAGAGAGGATGGATCTGACACCTCAAGAGCAGCAGCCCCGAAGGGATAATGAGCGTCCTAGACCCCCAATCGGAGACATAAGGATGATTGTGGGGGGAACATCAACATCCGAATCATCGAAGAAGGCCCAAAAGACTTACCACCGAATGGTTCACAACGTCCAGCTGACGGGCTCAGCGCCAAAGATAGCGCAGAGAGATAGCCTTATTGTCAGATTCTCAGAGGAAGATACACGACGTCTTCACCATCCGTATGACGACGCATTGGTTGTCACCCTACGAGTGGGAGAGTAAAACATGCACAGAGTGTTGGTGGACAATGGTAGCTCAGGGGACATTCTCTATTACCCAGCATTCCAGCAAATGAAAGTTGATAGGGAACGACTGATACCAACAGACGCTCCATTGGTTGGCTTTGGGGGAACAAGAGTGTTTCCATTGGGCGCAGTCACGCTTTCGGTGACGGTAGGAGATTACCCACGGCAGATCACACAGGACGTGACGTTCATTGTGGTCGACTGCTCATCCGTGTACAATGCTATCATCAGACGACCTACCCTCAATGCATGGAAGGGAGCGACATCAACTTACCACCTGATGATCAAGTTCCCTACAAAGTACGGGATTGATGAGTTACAAGGGAACCAAGTGGCAGCCCGTGAGTGCTACATTGCCATGCTGGAGATGGAAAACCAGCAGCAAACCATGTGCATAGAGGAGACACGGACGGCAGCGGAGCCAGTGGAGGAACTAGAAGAGAGAACCCTTGATAAGTCGAAACTTGAACGGATTACCAGAATGGGGACGCTGGCCAGCCAGCCAATCCGTCAAGCCCTTATAACATTCCTCAGAATGAATCAGGATGTGTTCGCCTGGAGCCACGAGGACATGCCTGGAATCGAAAGCTCAGTCATAGTTCACAGGTTGAACGTAAACCCATCATTCTCGCCAGTCCAACAGAAAAAGCAAGTGTTCACCCAGGAGCGAGACGAAGCAATAGCAGAAGAGGTGAAGAAGTTGCTGGAAGCAAATTTCATTCAAGAAGTCTACTATCTCGACTGGTTGGCCTCTCCTTGTCTTGCCCCCCTTTTGATCTCTTAGTTTCTTTTTGAACATATTTAGATGATGAAAAAGTAGAATTCAGCCCAACTCTCCACGTTGTACTCTTTCTCTTATCTTGTTGTTTAGCCATAGTGTACTAAATGTGCCCAATGCAGGGTAGCGGTTCTGCTGCTCATGGTGAAATTTCATTCTTATCTTGGAATAGCAAGGTTCAACATATATTGGCATCCACCTCATATAATGGAACAACGGGTGAGGATAAAAACAGAATTTTTAAGTTATTGGTTTTCTATTTATTATTGTTTGTAATATATTCTATTTTTTTTTCCAGTGGTTTGGGACCTAAAGAAGCAAAAACTAGTAATAAGGTAATTTTTTTTTTTGCTACTAATATGAAGTCTTTCTTTTTTTTTTCTTTTTTTTTTTTCCAATTTATTTGGGTGCTGCAGCCTGATGTGAACTCTTGGTATGATCTTTGAATATCTCATGTGGCCTCTGTCAATTGCAGCTTTTCAGATTCAGTTAGAAGGCGGAGCTCTGTTTTGCAGTGGAATCCTGATGTTGCAACTCAGCTTGTTGTTGCATCAGATGAAGATAGTTCACCTTCTGTGAGGGTATTGACTTTGAGAAAGATGTTACTTTACTTGAGTGCAAAATATGATTTTTGAGGTTATGTAATTAGGAAAAAGGAAAAAAAAGGTCTTCTGTTCATTAATTTATAGCAATTTTATGCAAGCAGTTATGGGATATGTGGAATATAATGACACCGGTTAAAGAGTTCATGGGGCATACTAAAGGTAATGATAATGATACTTTGTAACATGATATTCCATTTTAAATGTATTATTGTTTTTATCAGTTTATGTTTGTATGATTGCTGTTTTGGGATACCATTAGCCATGCATGACTTTTTGAATTTTTTTTCCCTATCCCTCTCTTGTGCTTCCATATGTCTAGAATAAGTGAATTTGATTGCATGCCCAATTTGTAGTAGCTGCTTGAGGAGTATTATTTGTTGATTACTGTTGTTATTGTTCAAATAGAAAGTGCTCATCATTTATTTATTTGATTGAAAGGAAATTATTTTGCCTTTTCTCATCATTTTTCCCCTATAAACTTCTTATGCTTTTCAAATTGACTATGAGTCACCTTTCCTTTATGAGGTCAGCTGTTCAAGCATGCTCTTTAGTTGTAGATTCATCCAATATTTTGTTGCCCTGTCTCCCCATCATTTGTATAACATTGAATGAGTATTTTAGCTATTCTATATATGGTTTATTGGAAACCTATTTAGGAAATTGACTCCAATTTCATAGTGACTAAAGTTTATTCATGCCAAATTATGATCCTCATGATACTTACATGCAAATCCAGATGTACATAGTATTACAAATTGAATTATCTTTGAAGTTCAAATATTTTATAATTGCTGCCTGATTATGTATATAATGGGTGCAATATTACTAGATTATAGAAGCTTTTGTTTTGTTTTGTGATTTGTTAAATGCATACAGAGATTTGGATTTCTATATGTTTTTCTAGTCACCAATGACTGGTGCAGTAGTATTTAATTAATACCACATTAGTTGTTCTAGCTATGCAGTACGTATACTTCCAATTTCCAATATATAATTATCAAAATTTTACTTTTGTTCTGCATGATGTTGAATATTACCACTGCTTGTCAAGTTCAAGGCCTCGAATCCTAATAGTGAAATGCAACAACTTGGGCCAGATAGAAGGTAGCGGTGGTAATCTGAAGGATGCACTGGCTGGTATAGTGGACAAGCAAGTAGGAGAGCTGTTGAACAGAGAAGAGAACAGGGTTTTGCTTGATGGGTTGGACAAGGCGTCACAGAGGGTAGAGATGGCCAAGAAAGAGCTGGCAGAGATTGAAAAACAATAACTTGAGGCGAAGCAGATGAGGGATTACATTAACCAGCTTGAGAGCCAAGCTTCTAAGGTGTGTTACTTGCTAGTCTTACTATTCTTCATTGTTTTAATTATTGGAGCGCATGTTATTGTTTCATTATGTTGAAGTAATGACAAATGATGTGAGAAATGGACATTTTGGATGATTTCATTATGTGGGTAAGTTTGATTTAGACAATGTGTCATGTTATTATTTCATTAAATTGAAGTAATGACTACTGATGTGAGAATTGGACGTTTTGGATGATTTCATTATGTGGGCAATTTTGATTTTAGACAATTTGTTGTGTTTTATGCTGTAAATTGGACAGATTTGAAAACCAGTCTGGATGGTGCTAAGTGCAAATTCAACTTTGACATTGTTGTGGTAGTAAAACTAAAATCTACATGTAAAGAGCATTGGACCAGTGAATGAAATGGTTTGAGTTTGTTTGTATATATAAGGTCTAGAAGAGGTTTTCATTGCAATTTCATGCTTTTGAAGAATTAGGACTGCTCTTTTGACAATATCCAGCTTAAGACAGGGACATCTGCAGCTTTTGGATTTGTTAAAGGTATGTATATAGTTTTTGAGTAAAAGGAACTTGTATGATTTTTCAAAACTTGGTACTATAGAGTTTAGACACCAGGTAGTTCAGGTTCTGATTTAAAAAATGAATTCATAATGCAAGTCTTGCCATGCTGGGCAGTGGACCACCTTTGGAACTAAATACTGGAAGTTTTTTATCACATGCTTTTGATGGAGCTGTATATGTGACTAAGAATCTTTTCCTTTTTGTTTTTGCTTCTGTTGGTCTAGATTATTGTTTTAAGATGAAGCTACTTACTCCTTTTCCTATAAAAAAATCAATTTCAAGGTAATGTCCATATATGCTAGATACCATATTTTGAAGATGGTTATACAATTGCCATATCAAACTTAAAAGCTATAATATGTAATATATGCGAAATTCGTGTCTTATAAAATGTGGCACCCATTCATAATTCATTGTAGTTGTGCTTTTGATTGTTGATGAGTTTTGTTTTCTCCAATTCAACCAAATATCTTACAAGTTGGATCCTAAGTGATACAGTGGTCTATAATTACAGTTTATTGGTAGATCGAAACTTTTGTTAGATGCAGCCAACAGGTGTTCCTCCCTTTTCCGGTTTTCCTTCCCCTTTTGATTGAGGATCAAATCAATAACTGAAAAAGAAAATGTAGATAGTAAAGAATGCCCTGTGGAGTATGTGCTTAAGTGCTTTGATGCATCTTCATTTGATGGAAAAATTGGAATTTATAACATTGAGGTATATACCAATTATATATCTGTCTAAAAGGTTATGCTTTCTTTTGAGCCTTATAACAAGTTGTAAGTTGGCAACAATTAAAATGGAAAATAATTGAGTAAAGTGATGGATCTTTTTATGCATATTATATGCCATTTTATCAATAACTGCAATTTAGTACGAGTGCTAAAGAGATGAGTGGGACTAAGTTAACTTTCCAGCCCAACTTGAATCATCTCGATTGGATATCTGAACCAAAGTTATGCTGAAAATACTAACTGATATGCAGGCTGGAATCCTAATCCGAATTGGACTTGGATTTTGTACAAAATTCCTTTGATTCCTTGCTCTTCTCATTCCTTCAAAGCACAAATGAATAGATAAATATAAATAAAAAAAAATCAAATCAAATCAAAAGAAATAAAGGAAAACTAACAATTTTAATAAATAAGAGGATAATAAAAATCATGTAAAAATTACACTTATCATAAGGAAACCTAATTCTAAATGACTTGAGAAATCTCAATTATTGAATTACAAAAACAACATTGACTCTAAGATATAAAATAAAGCTACTAATGATACTAATTAACTACTAAGACCTAAAATAAAATGCAATTATCCAATAGATATTCAATTGACTCCAAAATTATATAAGACCAAATTTTAAATAAAATTTCTTTGCACTTCCCACACCATCCCTTAATCTAATCCTCAATTAACACCAACTCTACATTCGCACAAATTCAATCATTGTCCATTCTATTTTTGTTCATGTTGTCATTCATCAATATTGGAATCCATATGCCACAAAAATTGTAAATGCAATATTCCCGTGTTGCTCTACCCATCCCCCTTACACCCTTTTGTCCCACTCATCTCTTTAGCACTCGTACTAAATTGCAGTTATTGATAAAATGGCATATAATATGCATAAAAAGATCCATCACTTTACTCAATTATTTTCCATTTTAATTGTTGCCAACTTACAACTTGTTATAAGGCTCAAAAGAAAGCATAACCTTTTAGACAGATATATAATTGGTATATACCTCAATGTTATAAATTCCAATTTTTCCATCAAATGAAGATGCATCAAAGCACTTAAGCACATACTCCACAGGGCATTCTTTACTATCTACATTTTCTTTTTCAGTTATTGATTTGATCCTCAATCAAAAGGGGAAGGAAAAC
>NW_027069572.1:56143-71849 GCF_002906115.3 Quercus suber
GTCTCAGTAGGAAGTTCTGCAAGCGCCTCCAAATGTACATACAACTCAGCAGCATTTACTTGGGGCATTTTCTGGATCCTATTAAACATCATCTTCACATGTTTGTCTTCTTTGATTGCCATATACCTGTAATTTATCCGTTCATGAAGGACTTCTTGTGGGTACCGATAAGTAATCTTTATGTCATACCTAGTACGGTTCAAATTCAATTCGTTCATTATTTTCCTCTTCAAATCATCCAACGTCTTCAACTTACGACGTATCATCATGTAGTAGCATTCGATACCCTCCCCTCTAAATGGGAATCCGTCAATCCCTTCAGGATTGTCAACAGGTCCACCGAAATATACATTTAACTCAATATACTTCAGAGACTGTGAACCTATTAGAGAGTCAAGTATAATATGTTAGTGACATATTTTTATCTCTTTCATTTAACATCAATTACAAAACTTTTTCTATCTATATATTTATAAAATATACGACTTCTAGTCGTCCTATATTTTACTAGTCATATACTCACCCCACATCACATACACGCACACAATCATTATCATTTCATACTAACACAAAAAAAAATCTAAAGACAAAAGTCACCCCATTGCAAAATTTCAAATCAGCTCTAACAAAAATATAAATAAAAAAATCAAACCAAACAACAATACAATCATTAAAAACCTAACAATACAAATATATCAAGAATACATCTTAAATATATATCAATCATTCTTTCATACTCAAGCAAAAAAATGAAATCAGAGTTTAGAGAATAATATTTACTCTAATTGATGGGATTTCAATGGTTTTATCACGTTACACGTTTATGTTAAATGACTATTTTATTTTAATTTTTTTCTTATGATTTATATTAACTTGGACCAAATTGGACTGGATGGACCGAATAGACTGAAGTGGACCGAAGTGGACTGGATGTAGCAAGGTGGACTTAATAGACCAAAATGGACCGAATGGACTAAATTGGACTGAATAGAGTAAAGTGTACCTATGGGACCGAAATGGACCAACAAGAGTGAATGACCAAACTGGACTGAATGGACTGAAGTGGACCGAAGTGGACTGGATGTACCAAGGTGGACCTAATAGTCCAAAATGGACCGAATGGACTAAATTGGACTGAATGG
Source organism: Quercus suber (assembly GCF_002906115.3). Lineage (NCBI taxonomy): Eukaryota > Viridiplantae > Streptophyta > Magnoliopsida > Fagales > Fagaceae > Quercus > Quercus suber. Next base: position 57,286 of record NW_027069572.1, read on the forward strand.
AGTAAAGTGTACCTATGGGACCGAAATGGACCAAACAGAGTGAATGACCAAACTGGACTGAATGGACCGAATGGACTGAAGTGAACCGAAGTGGACTGGATGTACCAAGGTGGACCTAATAGACCAAAATGGACCGAATGGACTAAATTGGACTGAATGGACTAAAGTGTACCTATGGGACCGAAATGGACCAACAAGAGTGAATGACCAAACTGGACTGAATGGACCGAATGGACTGAAGTGGACCGAAGTGGACCGAAGTGGACTGGATGTACCAAGGTGGACCTAATAGACCAACGTTTAAGTAGTTATTTAATACTTTTTTGCAAGGGGCAGCTCTTATTTTTTGGAGCAACATTTGATATTTTTAGTAGATGGCAAAACCAAAATGAAGCAATTACATCACCAAATCAATGATTATAATTTCATACTCAAGCAAACAAAAAAAAAAAATTAAAGACAATATTAAAACCAAACAACAAACAACCAACAACTAACTAGAGAGTGAGACCTTTACTTGACATGAGGATGTGCTGGGATTGTATGAGAGTGAGAGGGAGAGTGAGAGAGGGAAGACTCAGTCAAGCTGCTGTGAAAGTGAAAGTACCAGTGAAAGTGTATCAATGAAAGTGAAAGTGAGAGTGAACATGTATAAGAGAGGGGGTGAATATGTGCAGGACTTAAGAGACTGAACACGTGAAGAATCTGAGACACTGCAGAAGGAAGGATTGATTGACTCACAGCAGAATCTAGGGACCCAGACCACGTGTCAGATTTGGACCAGTCTTCAAAAATTGAGTTTTTGAGACTTGGTTTCACTTTTAGCAAACTGAGTCTCTATGGGTCGAGATCTATGTGGCGCCTCCGTGGCATATTAACGCACTGAAATCGAGCTTTTAAGGCTCGGTATAAAAACCAGGTTTATAAGACTTGATTTCCACGTAGGAAACTTTCCACGTCAGGTGCCACAAAACATAAAAACCGAGCCTCAAAGGCTCGATTTTTAAACCCGAAATCGCCTCTTTTAGGCTCAAGATGCTACTATGTTATATTCTTTCCGGACCGGGCTAACTAACTATAAAGTTTGATTCTTATGCCTAGTTACCCAGATTCCCCAAACAAGTTTTATGTATGTTTGGTACTGCCTCTTTAATAAAACCTCTACATGCTAATTAAAATTTTTCATAGCTCTCGTGCAATTCGAAAATAATATAAAAATTCAGATTCTAAAAGAAATAAAAGATGAAATATATAGTAACAATTTCTAAAATGACAAGAGAACCATCACATTTAGATTGAGATACAATACGACTCAAAGTATTGTTCCCAATATTTTTATTTCAAAAATAAATAAAAGCAGCAGTAGCATAAATCTCACCAAAACGCTAAAAACTTATTTTACTAACCTTTCTCAACTGAAACTCTGATGTCATCGCCACTAATATTGTTTTTGTTGTCATCATCTTGGTTGATTGTTTGACCTCTTGACCTCTCCAAATCCTTAGAACGGAGATTGCGGCTCTCATAGCCATAAATACCTTCGCGAACCTTGTGATGGAGTAAGATGAATGGTACATGCTGAATGATCCAATAATGTGACCCTTGCTCTGGATCCAAACTTTTTTCGAATTCTGTGGGCATATCTCCAATATTCAGTTCTTTAAGGTTTCTAAGGTGTTGGAAACCAGACGGTACCTCCTTCAGTTGTGGACAACCCCCAAAATTCAATTTTTCAAGAAGGGGGAACGCATCTTTTTCTATATTCACTGAATTCAATTCAGACAAATCTATGAGCCGTAGCTCCTTGAGTTTTGGAAATCCTCCTTTGCCAATGTGCAATTGCTTTCCATTGTATGCTTTTATCTCCAGTATGAGCTCCGCTAGATTAGGTAGATTTTGAAATGCTTTGAGTGGATCATCGCTTAACCTTGTCCAATAAATCTGTAATGAGACTAGGTGTTGAAGTTCTGAAATCCAGTCAGGCAACTTGGCTAAACACCCTTCTATGCGGAGGAATTGAAGACATTTAGGAGGAGATGAAATGGGCTGTAAATCGATGACCTCATCTTCGTTGATCGAACTTACAAATAGATCTTTTAAGCAGTTCATGTTCTCAATAGAAACACACAAAGCCCTCCCAGTTTCCCTAGTTAGGTTTACCAAGGAAAGATATTCCAATTGACTCAACCTCCCCAACTCTTCAATCAATTTGACCCCTCCATAATTTGCATCCACGAATTGTAGTTGTGTCAGTGCCTTTAAGCATCCAATACTCCAATGTAATTTAACTCCTCTTACAATATCAAGACTCATTTCCATCTTTTCATCAAAATAGCAGGCTTTAAGACAACGTAGCTTATGAAGCATGTTTATTGTAATTGGTATCTCCAGTATTGCGGTTCGCCATATTGACAAAGTCTCTAGATTCTGCAACTTTCAGATGGAGTTTGGGAGTGTCTTCACTTTTGTATTATCCAAGTCTAAATACCTTAAGTGAAATAAATCCCCCACCTCTTCGGGAAGATGATCTAGTGGAGTATTTTCAAAATCCAATACTTTCACAAGCTTGAAATTTTGAAGAAATTTACTCATGAAGGATATTGGAAATTCATTAATATTGAAGAATAAAAGAGAATGAATGTAAGCTTCCTCATATCCCTTCAATACACTATATGAAGCTCCATTTACTGACATACGTCGAGTTAGTCTTTCAAAGTTTGACTCTTGTTTTGACAAAACATGACAAAAACTCAAATCTTTCATCTTTTGAAGGACGATCTCATGAAAAAGATCATGGAGTCGGCATTGTGTAACTTTTCCATCAAAATCGACCTCTGCTACTTGAACTAAGCTTCTATGGATTAATTCAGTCAAGTATTCTCGTGCAACATCCTCTAATGTTTTACCCTCCTTTGCTTTCACAAAACCTTCTGCTATCCATTGTCGAATCAATCTTTTGCATCTTATAGAGTCGTCCTCTGGATACATACCAAGATATAAGAAGCAAGATTTGAGGTTGTAAGGCAGGTCTTCAAAACTTAGGGATAGAATTTTACTAACACCTGCAAGATGAGGATTTATTCCTAACTCAAAGCCAAGGCTATCATGCAATTTTTGCCATTCAAGCTGCCTTGCTGGGCTGTTCGAACATCATGGAATGTTTTAGACTTTTAGTTTTAATCTTGTGGGTTGTATTTTATTTATGAACATCATGTTTTAGTTATTAAATTTGGTATATGTTTATATAATGTGAAAAATTATGCTTAGCAATATATTAAAAATATAAATAAAAATATTTTTAATAATTTTTTAATCGCCGAGTCCCGCCGCACCCGCACCCACTTTTTTCAAAAATTGCCGAGTCCCGCACCCGCACCCGCACCCGCACCCGAATCTCAAAACGCACCCGTGCTTCCTAGCATTCAGGAGGAGATGAAATGGGCTGTAAATCGATGACCTCATCTTCGTTGATCGAACTTACAAATAGATCTTTTAAGCAGTTCATGTTCTCAATAGAGACACACAAAGCCCTCCCAGTTTCCCTAGTTAGGTTTACCAAGGCAAGATCCCTCAATTGACTCAACTTCCCCAACTCTTCAATCAATTTGACCCCTCCATTATTTGCGTCCACGTATTGTAGCTCTGTCAGTGCCTTTAAGCATCCAATACTCCAATGTAATTTAACTCCTCTTATAATATTAAGACTCATTTCCATCTTGGCATCAAAATAGTAGACTATAAGACAACGTAGCTTATAAAGCATGTTGATTGTAACTGGTATCTCCTGTATTGCCGTTTGCCACATTAACAAAGTCTCTAGATTCTGCAATTTTCCGATGGAGATTGGGAGTGTCTTCACTTTTGTATAACTCAAGTTTAAATACCTTAAGTGAAATAAATTCCCCACTTCTTCGGGAAGATGATCTAGTGGAGTATATTCAAAATTCAATACTTTCACAAGCTTGAAATTTTGAAGAAATTTACTGATGAAGGATGTTGGAAATTCATTAATATTGAGGAATAAAAGAGAATGGATATGAGATTTCTTAAATTGCTCCAACACACTAAGCGAAGATCTATTAACTGACATGCGTCGAGTTAGTCCTTCAAAACTAGACTCTTCTTTGGATAAAACATGACAGAAACTTAGATCTTCCGTCTTCTGTAGGATGATCTCATGCAATAGATCATGGATTCAACAGCGCATAACTACTCCATCATAGCCTATTTTTAACACTTGAACCAAGCTTCTGTTAATAAGCTCAATCAAGTATTCTTGGCCAATATCTTCGAATGCCTTATCATTTATTTTGTTGACAAAACCTTCAGCTATCCATTGTTTAATCAATATTCCACGTGAAAGGGAAAAACTCACTGGATACATGCCAAAGTATAAGAGACAAGATTTGAGGTGGTAAGGCAAGTCTTCAAAACTTAAGGATAGAACTTTGTTGACGCTAGCAAGATGGGGATTTCTTCTTAACTCAAAGCCAAGATTGTCATGCAAGTTTCTCCATTCAAACAAGGTCTTGTTCTTGGTTGATAAAAGACCACCTATAGCAGTAATTGCAAGTGGTAATCCTTGGCATTTATTGACAATTTCATGAGACAATTTCTCCAACTCTGTGGGGCATTGCCCTCCAAAGTCAAATCGGAATGCTCTTTTGCAAAAAAGCTCCCATGCCTTCTCCGGAGGCAGTGGTTGCAACTGATGAGCATAGACATGTGAGGATTTTTTGCAAAAATTAACAACTTCCCTCTTACGTGTTGTGATCATTATTCTACATCCTTTGCTATTATCAAGTAAAGCATGCTTTATATCCTCCCAAAAATCTATTTTCCACACATCATCAAATACAACCACATACCTCTTTTGTTGCAAGTAATTTCTTAAGTTATTGATCAACGACACCCCATCCATTGAGTCCACTCCCATAGGAGGAGTCTCCTTATTAACCTCACAAAATTGCTTTATCATGCTCCTTAGAAGATCTTCTATGTTGTATGATTGAGACACTGAGATCCAAGCATGGCAGTCAAAGTGTCCTCTCACAGTTTGGTGGTCGTAGACTTTTTTGACAAGAGTAGTCTTGCCCAATCCGCCCATGCCCACAACTGAAAGCACAATGCGATGAGGCGGTCCTTTTACCAATCGGCCAATCAATTTATCTCTAGGAAATTCAATTCCCACAATGTCAATATCATCTAGATAAAGAGAATCGTTTCGAGGGTCGTACCACCTAGCTTTTGGAGCATTGCTGCCGGATCCTTGATCAATGTATTTGAAATGATATCGATCACTTCTTTCCTTGATTTTTTGAAACGATGCTTTGATCTCCTGAATTTCAGATGCCATCTTATGGCGGGGTTTCAATGTTTTGAGTAAGTAAGCTGTTTTATGGACAAAACCGATGAAGCCACGCCGATGAGGATCATGTTGAGCCACATCAAGCAAGTATCGGTCAATGGCAACGTCTATACGGAAAGCAACTTCTCTTACTTGTTTCACCCAAGTTTTGACTCCCTCACTGGTGTCTTCTTCTGCTGCCGCCCTTGCATCTGCGTCCTTGAGGAAGGACTGAATGCTATCCAGTTCATCTTTGATGTCCGCAACTTCTCCATGAATGCCTCGTAACAGTTTTGCTTCTTGGGTCAGCAAGGGAACCAGCCTGTCGATAAGAGAGGATACTACCGTCTCCGCCATGTGACTTTCTTCTTAGAGCATCTCCAACAAGCTCTCTAAACCCAAAATTTGGAGAGCAAACCCACAAAAACGTGCTCCAGCAGTCTCTTTAATTCACTGTTCATTAGCAAAAAAAAAAACAGTCACTCTCTTGGTCTGATGAGTTCATGAGCAAAACAATTAACTGTAATAAAATATTCAATTTTACTCAACTTCACAACGGCTAAGACTGCAAACATCTCAACCATTCCAGAATTTTCTCTCTCAAACATCTCTATCTAAACTCAATTAAAATCAAAATATAAACTCAAATCACAATCTTAAAACTAATCAAATCAGGAAAAAAAAAAAAAAAAGCAAATCTGACCCATCTGAGACGCGGTGGTGAGGCAAACGAGAGGTGGTGGAGCGGACAAACGGAATGCGTGAACGCCGATTTAAGGCTAACTCTCTTGCCGGCGATCTCTGTGGTGTGTGTCTGTATGAGTATGAGTGAGAGAGTGAGAAAGAAAGAGAGAAAGAGAGCAAGAGGAGGGTCTGGTGGTAGAAACAAAAAATGAAACTGAAGATAGAGATAAGAAGTGTATGGATGAAAAAAAAAATGGAAATAATGGAAATAAAATAAAGAATATATAATTAAAATTAAAAAATACTATCTCGGTATTTTCATAATCTTATAGTGGAGAAGCACCAAGCCACAAACGGAGAAAGAGATGAGAGAGGGAGACAGAGAGTGAAAACGGTATGGGTAAAATTTTGAATATGTGATCTGTGTATTCAGATTTGTATTTTTTGTGTGTGATTGTCTGGATTCCTTCTCTATTATCAAGCTTCCACCAACCTTCTCTAAACTTTTTTGCTTTTTAGAAACCTTCTTTCTAACATTTGAGTCAGATAAGTTCTGCACAACGTGTCAGACTTTTGGACTGAAAAATGCTAAGACAATAATAAAGAGTACACGATAATTTCAGTCCATAAGTTAGCCGCGTGCGTTTGGGTAACGCGTTTTGTTAAGTACTGTTCACGCGTTTTAAGAGGGGACCCACGGAATTGTTGCAAGCAAATGGCAAAAGAACGCAGATTCACGGCAGTATTTTATTATTTAAAAACTATTTTATTATAATGTTTCCAATAATAAATTTTCAGTTTTTAATTAAATAAGCGATATTCAAACTATTTTGAAATTAACTTATTTTATTGAAACTAAAAATTTTTTGTTGAAAATGCTATAAATAAAGGTAAAAATTAGCTAAAATAGTATAGTGAGATTTATAAATAGTGTCAAAAAGTATAATAAAATTTATAAATAATAACAAAAATAAATTAAATAATAAAATAAATTAACAAAAATAATTTTTACCAAATGGTAGCCATCTTAGACCCCAAAATGCCTTAAGCCAGCCTTGCTAAATCTAATGAATGGATCTTTCACCTGTTGTTGATCAAATGGTTAGTTAAAACCTAGGGTTATTGTCAATATTTAAAATAATAATAATAATAATAATAATCTAACAAATCTAGGCAATTAATAATTTTAAAAAAATATTTATATATTTTTAAAAAAAAATATTTGTAAGTAAAATATATTAGTTCCATTCATTTTGATAATTTAAGACACACACACACACACACACATATATATATATATATATATATTAAAAGCTAAAACCCAAAGAAAATTTAATTAGATTTTAAATGGGTCCTCAATTTTACGTCACATGTTCCATCCAAATTTTCTTTTTTGTACCAAGTAAATTATTAGTTGTAAAATCGAAGAGACCAAATCTAAGTAGATTCTAAATTTAATTTCAATGGAGTTCAATTTTGTGTCACGTATCCTAATTTTTAAAATTTTTATGGCAAGTGAATTATTAGATGAAAAATTGAACAATCTAAATCCAATTAAATTTCAAATCATATATATATAATGAGAAGCCATACATTTCTTAGAATTGTATGGTTTAAAAAAGGTATAAGCTAATACCATATATAATTTGAACATTTTCTCAAAAAAAAATCTATAATTTGAACCGTGTATTTGTGATTTTTTTAGTTGTACTTGTACATATACATAAGATCATACACCAATTTCTTATAAAGCTATTATATTATATCAAATTATTTAAATTGCAATTATTTATTGAATAATGAATTTGAATAGTTGAATTAAAAGACAATTTAATTTCTTTGTTTTAATGAGATTAAGGATGGGAAAACCTAGGGTTGGGGTTTGATTAGTTTTCAAAACTATCTTGGGTTAATACCCCAAATCTAAATTTTTTTTTTTTTTTTTTTTTTTTTTTTTTTTTTTTCAGCGCGTGAACAGTAACATCACATGTGAGCACTACGCAGGGGACAAAGGCATTGTTTGTGAATAGTAACGTCATATGTGAGCACTGTACAGGGGACAAAAGGCACTGTTTATGCACTGTTCACAGGTCCCACGGCACTATTCATACATTTAAAAATTATTTTGCTACAGTGTTTTCAGTTTTCAGTTTTACTACAGTTTATTAGAGCCATTTGATCTTAGTGTGCAACGTATATATGTGTGCATTGCTGAGTTGAACTTGATTGTTTACCTAACACAAATGAACAAACTTTGATTAGTAAAGAAGAAGTTAACACTAAAAAAGAAAAGAGAAAAAAAAAGTAAAGAATGAGTAAGGCTAAAATGTAAAAATCTCAAAATTGAAATATCAAATTATATGCTTCAACAAAAAAAATTTAATCACTCTTATCTAAATGGATCTTCGCCTAACACATTGAAAATAGAGGTAAAGTGCTACTTTGTAAGATCCAAAGAGCAATGTTTTAACAATGGTCACTTTTCTTTGTTACTTGTTTTGTTTTGTTTTGTTTTGATACAAGTATTGTACAGTACTATGTTCAGCACACACGCAATTTAGCAAAGTAGCTTTTGCCTCTACATTTTTCACAAAGTGGAATTTTAGGGTAATATGAAAAATAAGCAAAATCCAAGCAAGCATACCATGTATCGCATATTTCATCAAATGCAAAATAAAATTGATAGACTCATAGACACCTTCACAATTGAATCATGAAGAAATTATTTTTTAAATGAGCAAGACTTAGGTATAGTACTTAGGTTGCTGTTTCTTAGATTCCCCTCTTAAGATTTTGCCATGTGGATATTTTCTCATGGGATGGAAGTGTATTTTTAGTTAAGTAGCCATATGGCTAAATCTTAAGAGTGGAACCTAAGGAACAACACCTAAATTATTGTACTTAAGTTTTGTTCTTTTTAAAGGGTATAATTTGTATTCTTTTTGCATTCTTTATGTATTAATTACTTGTCTAATTGCACAAAGTAAGTAAGAACTTTTCATTAAATTTTGGTAAATTAGGGAAACCAATCCCTTTAAATTTAGTCATACGTGTAAGGAAATCAAATTGGCTTTGATTGGTGGGTTAATTGCATGTTTCCTAATTCAAGCTTAATACACTAAAATTTGATATATTGACTCAAATAAGTTAAATAAGTTGGGTCATTGATGCCAAGAGATTTCCTTTTAATGTTAAATTCAAATTTGAATTAGAAGTAAAATAAGGAAAGTATAAAAGATGTTTGGGTCTTAAATGGGGAGATTTGATCAATGTTTTAAATTGGAAATACTATATTTAATAGGAAATAAAAATTTTAGAAAAAGACTATATATATATATATATATATATTCTTTTTTTTGGTTTGGAATATGATTGCTATTTTAATTTATTTATTATCTATAAGTTGTGCAATTATATTAATTTTCATTAATATTTACTGTTAATATCATATCTAATTTTTGTTAAATTAAGGATAATTGGGGTTTATTTATCTAGACTAAATAATAAAATTAACAATGATTGGATCATAAATCCCATTATTTTAATATTTTTAGGAAAATATCAAATATTCCATTCAAACACAATGTTTAAGAAAATACCTTAATTATGTACATGTTGATCGGCCCGTCAATGTTTAATAAATCATGCTCTGGTTCCATATGCTCTGGTTTTGTGGGTCCAGTGATGGCTCCACATTCAAGTCAAGGTGTTCACATGAACACTTTGAATTGCCAAAAAAAGAAAGAAAAAAAAAGTGATAATGCACGAAAATCAGTAAGCTGGAATGCTTCGGACTATGGTGGTGGCTTTTTGGTCCTTAAAAAAAAATAAAAATAAAAATAAAGAAAGAAAGAAAGAACTGTCAAGGATGACCGATGTAACCCAGCCATGGACCTTTCAACGGTTAAGTAAGTTTTCTCTCTAGAACATAAGGAAGAGAAAATAGTAAATGGTGGGACTTACCTTGGGTGAATAGGACTTGTTCCTTTTTTAGAGAGTTAGAAGTGGGTCTACTTATTCAGATTCACCACAATCATGGGTGATATATGTGGTTAATAAAAGAAATGAGAAACGTGGAGCGAATCATAGGGAATTCTCTCCACGTTTTAGTAGCAGCGTATCATGGTCTGATTCCATAGAGTTTTATGAGAAGTTTTCTTGTAGAATTTACTAAGTATCTTCTAGTCATCCATCCCCTTGTGTTAGTCCTAGACGACCATCGTGAGATTGAATGGTCTTGCTACTAATGGACGAGTATCAATCATGATGCTATTGTTAGGCTTCTCTCTTAAGGTTATCTGATGCCACTATTATAGATGTGGTTTGATTGCTTGGATGACTATTATGGACGAGTTGACCTTAGATTGATCCCCATCAAAATGTATAAATGCTTGCAAAAATTTTACACACACACACACACACACACACACACATATATATATATATTAAACAAATCTTTTTGTACCACCCTAAAAAAAATGTATTGAACACCCTAACTTGAAAATTACAAGAATTTGGGTATAACAAATATAAGAGTAATGCTACGTTCATAAAAAATTTATAATACTTTCACAACAAATTATAAATGTTAAATTGTTACAGATTCTAATTTAAGTCAAATAGACATTACTTTTTTATCCATCAATAATTTTTTGTCACATAAGATTTATTTTGAAAATCTTGTGGATGTGCCCTCCAAACATAATCCTTAACCCCCTAAACAAAAAAATAAGGTCAAATAAACACAAAAAAAATTAGAAAGTAGCATAAACAACCCAAACAAAAACAAGACTAAGCCAAACAACAATAAGTGAACAACTTAGCTATGCTTTCTTCGACTTTGCAATTAGAACAACTTAGCTCTCCTTGGCAACTCATCTTAGCAAGTATAATCTATTGCTCTTTGCCTCTCTCTCCATTTTCTCCTCTCTATCATCATTTCAAACTCTCTCATATTATTATTCTCATATCAACATTCTCAGTTCTCTTGTAAGTCGTTTTTTTCTTTTTCTTATTGTTAGTTGAATGATATTGTAATGTTTTATATTTTTGTGTTTATTTTATTATTTTATTTTGTGATGTTCTTGTATTCAAGTTCTTTTTTTATTAGATTTTATATAATTTAAATTTATCAGAGGCTATTCTTAAATTAAAAAAAAAAAAAATTCCCATATAACTACTCCATTTGTTCTTTTTCTCAAGTGTGGGTATTTTATGAAATACATCGTGAGTACTATGAAGCCTTGAGCAATGCACATGTGTCGTGTAGGAATCTTACCACAAGTTTAAATCACAGCGCCAAAGTCAATTTTGCGCTAGGAAATTGTCTAGTGTATGTCGTTATGTTTCTAATAAAATTCCAAATCAAAGAGATAACAACTGGTCTTAGGCCTCTTGGCATGCACTTTGTCTTCGGGCATTACTTAAAAAGATAATGCCGCCTCGCAAGTTGCGTTAGTATTTATCATTCTACACTGAGAGATTGAAAGATATAAAAAAAATTCAGGAATGAACGACTTCAATCCAGAAGTATATTATATGATACACTACTATAGGGGCAAAATCAAAAAATTTTGTCTAGGGGCTGACTTTAAATTATCTCATATTGAGTCATAATTCAAGAAAAAAAAAGCACTACATACATGACTTGAGAATGAACGACTTCAATCCAGAAGTATATTATATGATACACTACTATAGGGGCAAAATCAAAAAATTTTGTCTAGGGGCTGACTTTAAATTATCTCATATTGAGTCATAATTCAAGAAAAAAAAAGCACTACATACATGACTTGTACAGATTATACCTTCTTGCAAGTTGCATTAGTTTAATCAATGTAATTTTAATTAACTTTGAGCAAAACTAAATGACCAATTGAGCATCTTAAGGTTAATTTCCCACCTAAGTTTCTCTTATTCCTTTTAATAACCATAAGTCCATAACATTAGGGGTGGCAAAATTTGACACGACCCGCGAACCCGACATGACATGACACGAAATTAGCAGGTTATGAGTTGAGGCTTAACGGGTTCGTGTCATATTCGGGTTGACACGGCTGACCCGTTTAATAAATGGGTTGGGTTAGTGTTGAACACATAGAACCCGTTTGACCTGTCTAACCTGTTTAATTAAATGACATTTTACTAATATGTCCTTCAAACTCTAGGTATATATAAACATATTAGTTGTTATGATTTATTTTCTTCTGACATATTGTGATTGATTATTTGTGATATTGGGATATACTTTAGTTTTGAATGATTATTTATGATACAATTACTCATTAGTTCTGAATTTTATATTAAAAATATTTATTTGTTTGTTTTTTCATAATTTTTTTTTTTCATTTTGATAAAATCTGATAAATAGGTCGACACGACTGACCCGTTTAATAAATGGGTCGTGTTAGGGTTGAGAAATCTTGACCCGTTTAATAAACATGTCGGGTTAGTGTTGACCTATGTAGTCAAATACTCATGACTTGACACGACACGAACCCGACACGCGAACACGAATTGCCACCCCTACATAACATTAAAGAAATAAAATATATGAATATAATAACACTTAAGTACACCTACAAAATTTCCTCTAAAAAAAAGTACATCTATAAAAAGACATAATATGAACTGAAATAAAATATAACTAGTGGAATTGAAAAAGTGAAATTTCAGTATCAGGTTCATGGTCTAACATGTGGGGGGAGTTTCAATAGTAAAGACAAAACGCTACTAGGAAACGAGTGAAAATATTGAAATGTGAAAATCAAGTTTGAAAGGAGGACAAATGTGGACAACTCACGACAAATGGCTTAGGGCTTCAAATTTACCTTAGACAATTTGACATGAATTAATTTCATATTAAACTTTTGTATCTCTCATTCCCACATGTTGAAAACTTTTTTTGTTTTATGTCTGGTACCCAAAAATGAAATCTTAGTTCAGCCCATAGTACTGAACTCTGGACTTGGACCTACTAAAATTGGACCATCCTAAACTTGATCAAAGAGATAGAAGCAATATCTTATAATTGAGGGATATCAAAACCAGAAAGAACATAATTCAAAGAGGTTCATATCCTTTCCCAGGATATATAAAGAGTTACAAAATGATCACAGCAGTAGGGAAAAAATTAACAAAGAAGTACTTAATTATGTCAAAGACAACCACTTATTTGGGGTAAAACAACTAGCAGTACCAAAGACACAATAACAAGCATTTGAAAAAATTAAATAAAATTCAAAAGCCACAAATCTTCTGGGTGATTGTCAGAACATAAATCCAACCGATAGCAACATTTATGTCTCCACTCTCTGCTCAAGTCGGTAGATAAAGTCCAACAATTCCAAAACTAAGGTGCACATGAGAATGATCCAATGTAGAGAGATTCAAACAAATTCCAATTGGCATCACTACGTAGAAATTGCTTGCTTACCTACACGAATGGAAATAACTTTAATTAGTAATGGAAGACGTTAATGTGACCAAAAGAAATGTATCTTTACAAAAATTTAAAAGACGAAAATCTTAAAATTAAATGATTCAATAAAACAAGTTTTATATTTGTTCGGTACTGCCTCTTCAATAAAACCTCTACATGCTAATTAAAATTTTTCATCGATCTCGTGCAATTCGAAAATAATATGAAAATTCAGATTCTAAAAGCAATAAAAGATGAAATATATAGTAACAATTTCTAAAATGACAAGAGAACCATCACAATTAGATTGAGATAGAAAACGTCTCAAAGCATTGTTCCCAATATTTTTATTTAAAAAATAAATAAAAGCAGTAGCAGCATAAATCTCATCAAAACGCTAAAAACTTATTTTACTAACCTTTCTCAACTGAAGCGCTGATGTCATCGCCACTAATATTGTTTTTGTTGTCATCATCTTGGTTGATTGTTTGACCTCTTGACCTCTCCGAATCCTTAGATCGGAGATTGCGGCTTTCATGGCCATAATAACCTTTGCGAACCTTGTGATGGAGAAAGATGGATGGTACATGCTGAATGATCCAATAATGTGACCCTTGCTCTGGATCCAAACTTTTTTCGAATTCTGTGGGCATATTTGTAATATTCAGTTCTTTAAGGTTTCTAAGGTGTTGGAAACCAGACGGTACCTCCTTCAGTTGTGGACAATCCGCAATATGCAAGCTTTTAAGAAGGGGGAACGCTTCTTTTTCTATATTCAATGAATTCAATTCAGACAAATCTACGAGTGGTAGTTCCTTGAGTTTTGAAAATACCCCTTTCCCAATTTGCAACTGCTCTCCACTGTATGCTTTCATTCCTAGTACGAGCTGCACTAGATTAGGTAGATTTTGAAATGCATTGAGTGGATCATCACTCAACCTTGTCCAATAAATCTTTAATGAGTCTAGGTGTTGAAGTTCTGAAATCCAGTCAGGCAACTTGGCTAAACGCCCAATTATGTAGAGGAATTGAAGACATTTAGGAGGAGATGAAATGAGCTGTAAATCGATGACCTCATCTTTGTTGATCGAACTTACAGATAGATGTTTTAAG